>NW_028148482.1:0-10959 GCF_965153285.1 Podarcis tiliguerta
CTGGAGGTGTGTGAAACTGTTTTTCCAGTGTTTTTTGGAACAATAAAAGAAGCTACAGAAAGAATCTGCCTTTCTCATTACTCAAGCCTTACCACATGCAGTTGCGCTATTCTGCTGAAGTGTTTTACTGCAGAGATTCACGCAGCAGAGCGTGCCGGACTGGGCAAGGAGCCATAAATCTGTCTGAAGAGATTTATGGGCAGCACTTGGACTCACTAATTATCCTAACACGCCAGCAGATGGCGCAACGCAATTTCCCTCTACAGGAAGAGATATTCTGCTTCATGATTATTAACAGCCTTAATCGGACTTATAAAACAGTTGCAAGTCAGCTGGGTTCTCTACCAGCCAGAGATCTAACGGTGGAGAGAATTTGTTCAGTTGTTTTGAATGAGAGAGACAGACTTGCTGCAATAGATGTCAAAGACAGGGGGAGAGAAGCTCGGAGTTCTGACACCCCCACTGCTATTGCAAGTGAAGAACAGGCTGTTGCTTTGAACGTTGTCCATTGTTACAATTGTGGACAGACTGGGCATCTTCAGCGGAATTGTAAGAAGCCACGTCAACAGAAAGGAGCTAAGGGGGACTTCCGGGTCTGAGCGCCAGCGGTTATGGCTGATTTCCTCTGATCCTCAGAGGAAGAGCTCAGAGAAGGACGGGGTTTTACCGCTTCGACGACGCGGGAACCCCCTGAAACCGTAGGCGGAGGAAGCCTACGGCCGTGGGACTCAGCGGGCACCAAAAGCGCAGCTCCAGAACGTCTCCGGGACGAAAAAATAGCCCTGGAGATCGGAGGGGGGGCCAGCGCGGTGCTGAGAGGCTATCGCTACCTTCTCAGAGCGACGTTGCATTGCCGGACCGGAGAGCGCTCAACCTCTTCTTGATACAATTTGGATTACAAAACAGAATAATCGTGAGTAAACTGCAGTAAATTTGAAGGACCTTAATTTGGAAAAAATTGGACTGAAAGAAAATCGGGACTTTAAATTTCGTTATGAAAGATCTGATCTGAAGCGGAAAGGTCTAAACAGGAAGTCAGCCTTCCGCTCTGTAAATAGTAAAAAGTAAAAACTGTGTTACTAGTATTTTAAAATAAGAGACTGTAAAAACTATCCTGAAGTCTTAAAGAGGATTAGAATCCCCCCCCCAAGGATTGAGAGAGGGGGGGAGATCTGGAAAAACCTTAACCTCCGGGTGGCAAGAGGCTGCAGCAAGAGAAGCACCGCTCAGACCCCTAGGTCCTGAGCTGTCAAAATTGAAAGTACAAGCCTCAGAAAGGGGAGTGTGGACGACGCTTGTAAAGAGAAACATTTATGAGAGCAGAAATTGCTACAAAAGAACTGGAACTTTAAAATATATATACAATATTGCCTTGATAGTAAACTAAAGGACACTTTATTTCTTCCAACTCTGGGATCCTGGGGTCCCCCTAGTGGGCATGGACATTCTTACAAAGTTTTCTGGTAACTTTCCACTGTAACGTTTTATTGTAACCTCTCAACTGTCTGACTGATAACGTAACAAGTCCAGCTGCAGTCTGATCGTGGGAAAGTTTATCTTATGGCTGAGAAAGAAGGATTTTATCAGGAAAAAACGACAAGGTCAGGCAAATCTTTTCTGCCAGGAAGAAGAGGATCTCTAGACCCTACAGGAGGTACCACCTCACAACAGAAAGGGAAAGGAATGTCTAACACAGATGAACTGATCAGCTCTGGCTTTGCAAGGCTGCAAGGAGCCATTGACAAACTGACAGTGGAAATGGCAGAAACGAAAAGAGAGGTGGCAGAAACAAAAAAACAAGTGGCAGAAACGAATAAGGGGATTGCAGAAGCATCTTCTAAAATAGACCAAAATACGATTAGCATAAGGCAAAATACAGATTCAATTCAAAGATTATTGGACGATTCTGCTAAAACAAGAAAGATTGCCGAGGAAGCCAGACAGGCTGTAGCTGCCACAGAGGAGAAACTACCACCTATGAACAGACAGCTTGAGGATTACAAAGCAAAGTTCTCTCTAATTGAATTAAAGGACAGACAGGCAAATCTGAGGATCAGAGGCTTGCCAGAAATTGAGAAAGAGAAAGAGAGCCTACGGGACTACCTGACACAAGAATTTGAGAAATTTTGGGGATTGGACTCGGAAAAAGAAGAATTCAAAATACTGAGTGCCTTTTGACTGGGAAAAACAAGTAAAAGGATCCAAATCAGAGAATGTTTGGTTGCACTAAGATCCAAAGAGGAAAGGGATAAGATCCTGGGGTTACACTTTCAAAAACCCCTGGAGATCTCTCAGTCAAGAGCTGAAATTTTCAAGGACATCCCCAAACATCTTCTTGACCTTAGAGCTAGATATAAAGATCTGGTCACCTTGCTGAGGAGAAATAGTATCATCTTCAGGTGGGAGTTTCCAGAAGGACTTTCTTTCAACTTTAAAGGACGGAAGATAAAAATAAGATCAGTGGAAGACAGAAACAGCTTCTTGGAGGCCTACGGGGAAGATTTACAGAAAGGAACGGTGGACCTACTAGAGGAAAGAAGAAAAAAGATAGCAGAGGCAATACGGAATTTGAATCCAGAGGAAAAGACACCACCGGGCGCGGAAGAGGACAAATTATCGGAAGCAGCTGGAGGAACAGAATAGTAACAATACAACATGTCTCTGCAACTTTTGAGCTGGAATTGTAACGGTTTGAACTCGGGTCAAAGGAGGAAATCTATCTTTCATATATTAAAAAGAGAGCAATTGGATTCGATCTGCTTGCAAGAAACACATGTGACTAGGCTCCATAGAAAAATCCTAATTAATAAAAAGTTGGGACAAGAATTTATTTCATCGGACAAAGTTAAAAAAAGAGGAGTTGTAATTTATGCAAAAGAAGGCCTGTCACCAAAATTTCTTTTTAAAGATGAGCAAGGAAGATATTTGGCTATTGAAATTCAATACCATGGACAGAAATATTTGATGGTGGGCGTGTATGCGCCTAATGAAGGAAAATCAGAATTCTTTAAAAGACTGCATGAGGCACTGTTGGATTATATGGAGTACAATGTGATTTTAATGGGAGATATGAATGGAGTAGTTTCAACGAACATGGACAAGGCACAAAGACAGGTAGTCACCAAAGATGGGAGACTACCGAAAACCTTTTTTGAAATGACTGATAACCTGGATTTGATTGATATCTGGAGAACGAAGCATCCCTTAGAAAGAGAGGGAACCTTCTTTTCTGAAGCCAAAAAGACTTGGACTAGAATTGACCAAATTTGGACCACTAGAGAGCTGGCACCAAAGATAAAAAAAGTGGAAATCTGCCCAAAGACTTGCTCCGACCATAATGCTGTTAAGATGATAATGAACCTACAACCAATTGGATCCTTCAGATGGAGGATGAATGACTCTCTGTTTAGAGATGAGGAATTTGTTAAGAAAGCCCAGAAAACTTTGAAAGACTACTTTGAAATAAATCTGAATACCACGGTTGAGAAAAGAATCATTTGGGACGCAAGTAAAGCGGTTATGAGAGGCTTTTTGATCCAACAAAATGCACTCAAGGAAAGATCACAACAGGAAAAAAGAGAAAAGGTTTTGGACAAGATCAAGGAAGGTGAAAAGAGATTGAGAACAAATCCGAAGTCACAAGAAATATTAAGAGAGATAAAGTTGTACCAAGTACAGTATATGTGTCAGAGCTGGCTCCGGGTCCCAGCTCACCAAGGACCAACGCTAGCCGGTAGTACAGTATCAAAGTCTTTATTGAAGAATAGTCTCCATTTCCAAGTCTCAGCGTCCCAGCTCTACGTCTGGACTTTAGACCGGCGAAGCTCTGTCTGAGTCTCCACCCCCTGTGCACCAGTTTAAGACTCTAATCTTACTCCACCTCTTCCTTCTCTCTCTCTTCCTCTGGGTCTTACTACCCCCCGGGGTCTCTTCTCTCCTGGACTCTTCTGACGCAGACGTTGACCCCTCTGACTCCTCCCCCTCTCTTCGGCGGGCTTTAGGACCTGGCTCCCTACCCGGGCTGCCCACCTTGCCGCCCTCCTGTACATTTGAACTTGGCGCGCGCGCGCGTTTAACTTTCCTGATGACCGTTTCCTCGCTCCCTGACGAGGGTGTGGTCACTCCTGCCTCACGTTCTCCCTCTGCCTGCGCGCTCCCTGATCCCGATGCCTTGGACTCCTCCCCCCTACTGCACTCTGGGGGGGACGCTGGTCCGTATTTCCAGCTGCTACTCTCTGAGTCCCCTCTGTCCCCTTCTTCCCGAGGTCTCCCCCTGGGCACTCCCCTTGCCCTGACCATGGGGGCCCCTTTCTGTGAATCCTCCGAGTCACTGGAGAGACTCAGAGACCTCGGACTACTGTCGTCGCTGACATTTCCTTCAGACTCCTCCCCCTCGCTCTCCGTTTCCTCCCTCTCCTGTGACTCTTCTCCTGAACCCCTGACAATATGCAATTGATAAACCAAGAGATTGAATGGAAAATTAGACAGATGAGACAAAGAACATTTGAATCGGCAAACAAGTGTGGAAAGCTACTGGCATGGCAAATAAAGAAGAGGCAAAAAATGAACACTATCACAAATCTGGAAGTTGAAGGAAGAATGTTACAATATCCCACTGAGATCAGGAGTGCTTTCCAAAAATATTTTAAAAAGCTCTACTCTCAACAACCACAGAAGGAAACAGAGATAGAAGAATTTTTGAAAGTGAATGGGCTACCAAAAATATCTCAAGAAAATAAACTTAAACTGAGTAGCAGGATAACAGAACAAGAGGTCGAGAGTGCCATTCAAAAGATGCAACTAGGCAAATCTCCGAGACCTGATGGGCTGACTGCAAGATATTACAAATCACTGAAAGACTGGTTAATTCAACCCTTAAAGGAAATATGTAATGAAATACTTCAGGGGGAAAAGGCTCCAGAAACGTGGAAAGAAGCTTTTGTGACTCTTATACCAAAGACAGATTCTGAAAAACATCAACTTAGGAACTACCGACCTATATCATTGCTAAATGTGGATTACAAAATATTTGCAGATATCTTGGCTAGAAGACTGAAGAAGGTATTAATAGAGGAGATTCATAAAGATCAAGCAGGCTTCCTCCCAGGAAGGCACCTATCAGAGAATGTAAGAAATATAATTGACATTTTGGAACTTCTACAGGAAAATATAAATACAAAAGCGGCGCTGATATTTGTGGACGCGGAGAAAGCCTTTGATAATATCTCTTGGAGTTTTATGAAGAAGAATCTTCAGGGCATGGGGGTAGGCCAAGAATTTGAAAATGGTATAGGGGCAATCTATTCTGAACAAAAAGCTAAATTAATCGTAAATAACGTTCTGACAGAGGAGTTCAGAATAGAAAAAGGAACACGACAAGGTTGCCCAATTTCCCCTTTCTTTTTATATCGGTCCTGGAGGTGTTGCTGAATATGATCAGAAAGGACCAATTGGTTAAAGGGATACAGGTCGGAGCCAAACAATATAAACTAAGAGCTTTTGCAGACGACCTGGTTTTGACGTTGCAGGAGCCAGAATCTAGTGGAAAAAAAGTTTTAGAACTGATTCAAGAATTTGGCCAATTGGCAGGTTTTAAATTAAATAAAACAAAAACCAAGGTTTTGACAAAAAATCTGACAGAAATTGAAAATGAAAGGTTTCAGAAAGAAACAGGTTTAACAGTGGTGAAAAAAGTAAAATATTTGGGAATTACTATGACAGCAAAAAATGGGAATTTATATAAAGACAATTATGAGAAATGTTGGACGGAGATAAAAAAGGATCTAGATATATGGTCTAACTTGAAACTCTCACTACTAGGACGCATTGCTGTGATTAAGATGAATGTATTGCCAAGAATGTTATTTTTATTCCAGACATTGCAGATTATTGATAAAATTGAATGTTTCAAGAAGTGGCAAAAAGACATATCCAGATTTGTCTGGCAGGGCAAAAAGCCAAGGATAAAATTTAAAATATTAACAGATGTAAAAGAAAGAGGGGGCTTTGCCCTGCCAGACTTAAAACTCTATTATGAAGCAGCAGCTTTCTGCTGGTTGAAAGAATGGCTACTTCTCGAAAATACAGACATACTGGATTTAGAAGGTTTCAATAATGCATTTGGCTGGCATGCATATTTATGGTACGACAAGGTTAAAGTGCATGGAATGTTTAAAATTCACATTGTCAGAAAAGCATTGTTTAATGTGTGGACTAGATATAAAGATCTTTTGGAAAATAAAACTCCAAGGTGATTGTCTCCAATGGAAGCTAAAGCTGTAAAGAGACTCAATATGGAGGCCAATTGGCCAAAGTATTGGGAGATCTTAGAACAGGACGGAGACAAATTGAAACTGCAGAGTTTTGACAAATTAAAAAGCAAAGTCCGAGATTGGCTTAACTATTACCAAATAATGGAGGCATTTAAAATGGATAGAAAAATTGGCTTCCAGGTGGAAAAATCAAAACTGGAAACGGAATTGTTAGAACCCAAAACAAAAACACTGTCTAGAATGTATAAGTTGCTGCTGAAATGGAATACACAGGATGAGGAAGTGAAATCAGCTACGATTAAATGGGCACAAGATGTTGGTCATAACATAATGTTTGCTGACTGGGAAAGGTTGTGGACCACTGGAATAAAGTTTACGGCATGTAATGCCTTAAGAGAGAATATAATGAAAATGATTTACAGATGGTACATGACACCAGTCAAGCTAGCAAAAATGTATCATATGCCTGATAATAAATGTTGGAAATGTAAAGAATCTGAAGGTACTTTCTTTCACCTTTGGTGGACGTGCCCAAGGATTAAGGCCTTCTGGGAGATGATTTATAATGAACTGAAAAAAGTGTTTAAATACACATTTAGAAAGAACCCAGAAGCCTTTCTCCTGGGTATGGTAAACCAACAGGTTCAGGTGAAGGACAGAACTTTTTTTATGTACGCTACAACAGCAGCAAGAATACTCATCGCACAACACTAGAAGACGCAAGATCTACCCACGCTGGAAGAATGGCAGATGAAGGTTATCGACTACATGGAATTAGCAGAAATGACTGGCAGAATCAGAGACCAGGGAGAAGAGACGGTGAAGGAAGATTGGAGGAAGTTTAAAGATTGCTTACAGAAGCATTATAAAATGATGAATGTTTAAGGACATCAGATTGAATTTAAAGGAATGTTAGTATAAAAATTTATTGATAAAGAAAGAATAATTTTGAAGTCATTTGGAAATGTAATTATGTTAAGATAGTAAGATTAAGTTGAACCAAAGATACGCCAGAGGGAAAGAATTTACTGTCAGAATATAAGAGCTAGAATACAGAGTGGGAAGGTATGGGGAAGTCGCAGACACAAGTTAATGCTGGAAAATATAAAGACACAATAATTGTTTTTAACTTTTTTATTTTATTTTCTTTACCGGTTTTTTGTATGTATTGTTGTTTTTTTCCTTTTCCTTTTGTTTTTTGTCTTGTATTTGTTTATATTTTTTGTTTATTGATTGTGAAAAATAAAATATCATGATAAAAAAAAAAAAAAGAAAGGAGCTAAGGGGAGCTCTGCAAAGCCTGAGGCGTCAGGCAAAAGTCGTACCAAGTCGAGATGAAAGCTGCAAAAGCACTGCTGTCAACAAAAGCCGAATTTTCAACGAAGAACGCTTTTGTTATTGACACGGGTTGCACGCAACACATGACGTCGCGCCGAGGACTGTTTTCAACGTTTAAGAAGCAAAGCTTCACTGTGAAACAGGCCAATGGCCAGGAGCTCGAAGCGATCGGGTTTGGAACTGTGTATCTTGAAAGTCTGAACTTGACTATTAACAATGTGTATTTGGTTCCTGATTTAAAGTACAATCTGCTGAGTGTTTCGCAGATCACAAAGAAAGGACTGATTTTGTCCTATGATGAAGAAAGCTGCAAAATCTTCAAAGATGGAGAGCTGTATCTTTCTGCCAGAGAGAAAGATGGACTGTATTTGTTGACTTTTGATCAAAGTGATTGCATAAATTGTAATGCATCTGAATCTAACATGATTTCTCTTGCAGGTACGACAAAAAACGTCCAGAAGACTACGAATGTAACCAAAGCTTTTCAGCGAGTGTATGCTGATGTGATTGGTCCTCTAGCACCATCTAGAGGCAATGCAAGATATTATCTTGTGTGTGTGGATTATTTCTCTCATTATGTGTGGATTTACATGTTACACAAACCACAAGAAGCCTTAGAAAGGTTTAAAGAGTTTTGTGACAAGGTTAAGAATATTCATGATGCTAACATTGATTGTCTTTTCACAGATGAAAAGCCAGTTTTTCTTTTACAGGATTTTCAGGATTTCCTGGATAAGAAAGGGATAAGGCACAAAATTGCTGTTTCAGCAGATGCATGGAACAAAAGTGTCTGTGTGCAAGTGAACAAAGAGTTGCAAAATGGCATGAAGGCGCAATTGCTGAGTTCACATTTGCCACATGAGTTTTGGGCTGAATCTTTATCATGTTTTTGTTATTCTTGGGTGAGAAAGGTTTCAAAAGGTATGGAATGTTTTCCTTTTGAGAAGCTGTTCCACAGAAAACCTTCTGTCGCACATTTTAAGGTTTTTGGATCTCAAATCAGGACTGAAACTCCAGATGGGGTGAAGAATGCCAGAGGCATTTTTGTGGGTTATGAAAAAGGTCTCTACAGAGTAATTTTGTCTGAATCTGGTCAGGTGATTCTCACAAAATTTCTAGAGAGTGCTCCTGAACAGGAGAGAGTAATTGTTCACACATTTCCCACTGAGGACAGTTCTGATGATGATGATGATTTTACTGATTACTGTGGTACTGAGAGTGATAGTGCTGGCTCGAAGAGCTCAGTTGACACAGTCATTGAGAGGAAATCTCACACAATGGCTAGACCTTCACAAGTGAAGGGTGAACCACTGTTTACTATTGGAACTGGTTCTCCAAAGAGTCCTGAGACTGAACCAGTGAGCAGAGAGGATCAGCAACTTAAAGGCAGGTCCGAGAGAGTTACAAAGGGTGTACCACCCAAGAGGTACTCAAAAGAGTTTGCTAACTCAGCTGTAGCGTGTGTTACTATTGTTGACAACTCAAGACAGGTTAAAGCTGTGTCTAAGTCAGAGACAGAGACACAACAGGGAGTTGCTAAGCGTAACACTACATTCCCTAGCCAAGGAAATGCAGATGCACTCATTCCTTAGAAGTCAGACAACCAGAGAGGTACACTGGGGAAACCAGTGGCGGGTGGTTCCAAGGGTGGAACTGAAACAATAGGGGAGTGTTATATGTATAACAACTGTTTGTTTTCTTCTCTGGATCAAGCTTTGCTCGCAGCACACATTGATTCATATGGGGGAGTATGTTACGATATAGAAGCAATGCTGCTGCGAGCTGATTGCTTGAAAACAAGGTCACATGATGTTGGGAGTGTCCGTGGGAAACAGAGGGCACCGGAATTAGCTCAGAGTGTAATATGAGCTGCACAGGAAGTGTTTTCTTTCAGTCGACTGCTGGAGTTTGATGAGAGCAGTCATGTTTTTTTTGTAACGCTGCAAAGACAGAAATAAAGCCATGTAAATACGTTTCTGTCTATCTCTTTCCCCTGCTGGGGGGGGGGGGCAGGAAAGAGGGGGTGTGTTCTTCTCACGCTGAGAAGGATCGCCTATCGCGACCTCTGCCTGGATCCTGCCAGGAAAGCAGACCGGGAGGTCAACAGGAGACCAAGCCGGGTGCCTGGGAGAGTTGCCAGTTTCTCCTGATAAAGGCTTGGAATCCAACAGGACCAATGGTACCAAATAGTATGGGAAACAGCCCTACTAGAAAAATTAACTAATAAACTGAAACTGACACGGGGACAAAGGGAAGAAGACGCCTTCACCCCGGTATGGCTCCCCTTTATCACATACACAGCCCAACAGGACAATGACAATAATAATATTATATATATAATAATATAACCTGTGCCCGTATGGCGTATATTTCACCATACGGGCGCAGGTTATATTAAAAGAGGCCACGTATGGTGTCAGCAGATCCACGGACAAGGGTGGGCGTTTACGCACTTGGTTACCCCAATTATGATAACCTGAGTAGCCAAGAGTGCGCAGAGAGTCATTTTGAGGTAGGGTCGAATAAAACCAGGTGTCATTTTGCATATCAGAAGGATCATGACAAACAGGGATAAGGCAAGAACCGAGGATTTCACCTACTGATACCTGCTGTGTTAAACAAAAGGAAGAAACATTGAGGGTTTTTGCAAAAGATTCCCACACATTTGTTGTAGTGGAGCCACCGCTAACAGGAGCAGAGATGGGCAGAAACAAAATGCTGAAAATGAGAATTATCATGGAATTCATGTTAAGGCAGGAAATAAGACACAGAAGCAAGTTATCAGGGGTTGCCTCTAGCTGTCTGTCCTTCCTAAGTTGTTCAGCTTGAGAGGAGAGTGATTTTATTTGGCCCCACGTCACTGGTCCATTACGATTTCCGTGCTTGCGATTCCTGGGGGGGGGGGGGGGTTGGTTGGCGCATCCTGGGCGATCTGGAGTTGATGGTTGAACTGCGGTATCGGACTCTCCAGGGTTTGATGCCAAGCCATGGTACAGGCGAATGCAGCGTGATGGCACCCAGCGAGGGCCCTGTGGTGTTTGTACTGCTGCGTAACCTTTTCCCCAGGTAATCAGCTTAACTGGTTCACTCCACTCGTTGGAGGGTAATATCTTACAGCGGACCAGGGGGGCTGGAAGTATCTCTTTTTGCTGGAAATGCTTCTGAAGTCGCGTATACGATTGATGATCCTGTATGGAAATATTCAAATGATTGAGAGTAAATAGAACACTAGCCAGCCAGCCTTCCTTTTCGGAAAGGGAGGCTGGGACTCCGGCCTTCTTTTCCTGCCGAATTAAGGCAGTTTTCAAGGTGCGATTGGCACGTTCCACAATAGCTTGGCCTTGAGAAT
>NW_028148481.1:0-10833 GCF_965153285.1 Podarcis tiliguerta
CAAATAGGGGATGTCTTATACATGGGGGCGTGTTGTACATGGAAAAGTATGGTAACTTGTTTTGCTGCTGCGGCCTTCTGCAACTAAACCTGCAACCAAGAGCTTTGCCACACTTACCTTTTGACCAACTCTTTCCAGACACAGGTCTGTTCTTTCCCGGTCTTCTTTGTCCAAGCCCTCTTTTTCTTTCTTCTGCTCTGGAGCTTTCCCCACAAAGACCTGCTCTTTAAAGTGTAAGTGTAGAAACAGCAATTCCGGTTTTCCACGGATTGCCATTTGCTCCAATTCAGCTTTAAAGGTTTTGTTTTCATGGGGAAACAAACAAGCAAAAAGAACACTTGAACATGGAGCTTCTGCCTGGAAAGTGCAGAGGAAAGAAAGTGTGGATAAGTCCCAATATGAAGCATGTGGAACTGAATCAGTCACAAATTGACTACTTTTTCTCTGTTGCTGAATCCTGCTGAATCTCTATTGACAGAGTATCCCACAATAGTAGGCGACCGACACTCAAGGTCCAGTTTCTTCGTGTTATCAAATGAGCCTTGCCAACTCAGGGAACGACCAGTGATGCTCTTGCAGATGATCCTCTTCCTGACGCACAGGACCAGATGTGATAGCAAATAGATTTTTTAAAAAATTGAAAGATGTTATCAATGAAGACCAGACAGGGTTTTACCAGGAAGACAGATGAGTAACAACATGAAAACGGTGATTGATATTATAGAATATCTAGAGATGAGACCAGATAAGCAAGTGGCTTTGATGTTTGTAGATGCCAAAAAAGTGTTTGATAATGTTTGATGGAGATTTATGGAAAGAACTATAGAAGCAATGGGAGTAGGGGAAATATTTGGAAGGGGAATAAAAGCAATCTATAAGAACCAAAAAGCCAAATTAATCATAAATAATGAGTTTTCAGAGACCTTTCAAATAATGAAAGGAAGTAGACATGGCTGCCTGCTCTCTCCATTACTGTTTATCATGGTCCTGGAAACACTTGCAACAGTCCTAAGAAATGATTCTGAAATAAAAGGAAAAACATTAGGAAATAAATCTTTCAAGTTAAAAGCCTTTGCAGATGATCTTGTTATAATGGCAGAAAACCAAGTTGAAAGCATCCTAAAAACTCTGGAAAGAATGCATGAATTTGGACAAGTATCAGAATTTAAATGTTTGTGTTGGCTAAAAGAATGGATGACTTTGAAAAACATGGATATACTGGGTATGGAAGGATGGGACAACGGATATGGGTGGCACGCATATTTAGGTTACAATAAAATGAAAGTACATAAGGGGTTCTTAAATCATATAATTCAAAAATCTCTATATGCAGTATGGGACAGATATAAAAACTTGCTGGAATCAAAGACACCTTGGTGGCTGTCACCATTAGAGGCTTTCACAGTAAAGAGAAAGAATATGGAATCAAATTGGGCAACTTATAAAGAAATTTTGAAAGAAGACCAATTTAACTGTCTGATTACTGTACGGATTGGTTACAATATCACCAATTAAATGAGGTGTTTAAAACAGATCGGAAACTGGGTTTGAGAAAGAAACATCAAAATTAGAAAAAGAATTACTACAAAACAAAAAGAAAACATTTTCAAAAACCTATAGACTCCTGCTGGACTGGGAGGTCAAAGACGGGATGATCAAATGGGCAAAAGACTTTGGGCACTCCATCCAGATGGAGGATTGGGAAAGATTACGGCAGAAAGATTTAAAATTTACAGCCTGCTACACAATAAAAGAAAAGTTCATGAAAATGCCATATAGGTGGTACCTAACACACAGCAAACTGGCCAAAATATATAAAGCAAAGTCAAGTGTACAGTGGTAACTCTGGTTATGAACATGTCTGATTATGAATGCTTCAGGTTACGAGCTCTGCTAACCCAAAAGTAGCTTCTCCTGGTGGCGAACTTTGCCCCAGGATGCGAATGGAAATTGCACACCGGAGCCCCCATTCTCAAATAAAATCCTTGATATGTTTTGACTAAATTATTTTTATAGAAGCATTTTATTCTTTTTTCCATATAGAAAGTTAAATTTGTTACTCAAGAATTATATTCCAATTGAACAAAGCTAGTGACTTCCTGCTCACCCAACATTAATGTTTATAACCCAAATTACATACAATTTCATCTTCTCTGTTTCTTAGTATGTTCTGCTATTTTCTTACATCTCAAACCTGACTGTGGTCTTCGAATATGTGAAATAACTTTTTAAATAGACTAGAAGGGGTTCCCAGTCTTCTTTAAAAGATTCTAATTTCAGGAGACAACAACTTGGAAAGAACAACCCAAAATATCATACAGATCTGGGATTGAACTAGATGACCCTTGAGACCCTTCCAGCTCTACAATTCTATTATTCTCTGATTCAGAAGGCAGAATCTAATTAATCTCTTAGGTGTATCCAGTGGCTTTTTCCCCTGGGGGTACGTAGGGGTACACATATCCCTAAACACTTTGTGAATCTTTGTACTTTTGTCCATTTACTGTATTTATTTTCCCCAATTTGAACTATGAAATGGTAATTTTCTTGACTCAAAATGAGAGTACTCCTAAACATTATTTTAAATGTATTTTTATTAAAGATTTTCTTGATTTACAAAGGTATGTGCAATGCCTCTCTCTCATATTTTTTTCAACGTAACACTTTTTTTAAAAAAACCCGAATCGGTTTCATTTGTTGAGACATTAGAAAGAATAGGAGGAAAGAGGTGGAGGGGGGAAAAGATGAGTGGGGTTGGGTGGTGATGTTTCTATTTTACTTAATATATGTGGGGTTATGTGGCGTTGCTTGTGCGGGTTCTCTGCTGTTGTGTTCCTTTGGTGGTGAGAGAGGTTGGGGTTGGCCCAGGGTGTGGCTGTTCATTTGTGGTTGGCTGTGGTGGTCTTTGTTTTCATGTGTGAGTGGGGTGTGTGTGTGTGTTTTGGATCAGGTTAGCCATATTGATTTGTATGCTGTTGGTGGATTTTTGTCATTGTCTTGTTGGGCTGTGTATGTGATAAAGGGGAGCCATACCGGAGTGAAGGCGTCTTCTTCTATTTGTCCCCATGTCAGTTTCAGTTTATTGGTTAATTTTTCTAGTAAGGCTGTTTCCCATACTATTTGGTACCATTGGTCCGTGCTTACTCCTGACAGGTCTCTCCAGTGTCGGTTATGATGTTTCTGGCTGCTGAGAGTAGGTGGCTTATGAGTTCTTTGTGGTGTAAGTGGGCATTGTTGTCTTGGAAGATGTTTAGTAGGGCCATTTCTGGGGTGATTTCTAATACTTGCTTGGTTATTTTACATATTTCTCGTATGATTGTTGTCCAGAATAGTTGGATTTTGGGGCACTCCCACCACATGTAGAGGTATGTCTGATAATTTGTTGCTCAGAGAGATAAGGTCCAGCAGGTTTCCGTTGCACAGCACACATTCCGAACCTCTGAGCAGAGCAGAGTCACACAGCGTTCAGGAACGAAGCTTTCTGTCTTCTGTGCATCGGTGTGCATAAATCAGGCTCTCACGCAGAGGTACTAAAACTAAAAGCAGTTTATTTACAGCAGAGTTTAGCCATTATCTAGCCACATTGCACAAACATGTCTGTCCAGGACAAAAGCGAAAGCAGACAGAATAAATAACTGAGGCTCTTGGAAGTGACACAGAGTCTCTCTGCCCCACAGTAGGCAGGACGCACACTCTGAACTGTTTAACCCTGTAAGCTCAGGTTCTCCTCACACTCCCTCTTGTCCTGCACTAGTGGGGGCAAGCAAGTATCACCACTTACCCCAACTCCAAACCACCACAGAACTCCCCATGACACTGGAAGCTCAATGGTTTAGTGAACTCACCAGCCAGGTTATTGTGGCTGGCACAGTATTTAAGCCGTATCAAACCTGACTGGACACATTGACACACATTCTGGAAACGTTCTAGATCCTTGGTTCTGGCCTTAAACTGCCCAGATTCTGCCAGTTTCAAACAGGGTTGACGGTCTTCCCAAGCAGTGATGGGCAAGTTACAATCCCCACAGATCTCTTGCACCCGACACAAATCTGACAGTGTGCTGAACTCAAGCCTCAGTAGAGGACTTTGCTTCCGGGACTTCCACCCAATAAGAGATTCCCCAAACTTTATTACCATCCCAGATACGGACTTCCTGTCATCCAGATTCGCCCAGTCGCTGTCTGCCCAGTATGTGAGCTTCTTCTCACCTACAACTGACAGTTTGAGACTGAAGTACTTGCTATCCTGCAGGTAATGCAGTACCTGCTTGACACCATGCCAGGCACTTACACTGGGCTTTGTAGCTTTCTTACTGAGCAGATTGGTAGCAAAAGCAATGTCTGCTCCATTGGGACAGATACAACAGACTACCCAAAGCTGACTGAAAGAGCTCAGCGTTCTTGAACTCAGCGCGTTCTGCTTGCTGACTGTCTTTCACGTAGCTGGTCTCCATGGGTGTCCTAACTCCTGCACAATCAGACATTCTGAACTTCTCAAGCAACTGCTCAATCTTGCCTTTCTGACTAAGCAAGAAGCTACCATCCTCAGTTCTAATTATCTCCATGCCCAGGTAGACCTTTACTGCACCCAGGTTCTTGAGCTGAAAACATTACATCCTCACCTGGAGTACTGTGTCCAGTTCTGGGCACCACAGTTCAAGAAGGACACTGACAAACTGGAACGTGTCCAGAGGAGGGCAACCAAAATGGTCAAAGGCCTGGAAACGATGCCTTATGAGGAACGGCTAAGGGAGCTGGGCATGTTTAGCCTGGAGAAGAGGAGGTTAAGGGGTGATATGATAGCCATGTTCAAATATATAAAAGGATGTCACATAGAGGAGGGAGAAAGGTTGTTTTCTGCTGCTCCAGAGAAGCGGACACGGAGCAATGGATCCAAACTACAAGAAAGAAGATTCCACCTCAACATTAGGAAGAACTTCCTGACAGTAAGAGCTGTTCGACAGTGGAATTTGCTGCCAAGGAGTGTGGTGCAGTCTCCTTCTTTGGAGGTCTTTAAGCAGAGGCTTGACAACCATATGTCAGGAGTGCTCTGATGGTGTTTCCTGCTTGGCAGGGGGTTGGACTCGATGGCCCTTGTGGTCTCTTCGAACTCCATGATTCTACGATTCTATGATTTCCCAAGCTCTTTGGCAAACTTCTGTACCTGTTTGTCTGCCCTTGAGGTATAAATGATATCGACTTCCTGTTTCTGGCAGTGGAAAATGGCTGATCCCACACGATCGGACATCAGCCATTCCGATAATTCAGGGCTGATATGGGGGTAATTAGCCCTGGCAGCCTTCCCAGGGCAGGGGAGGACTGTCTCAACGACCCGCGGTCTGCCCCAGATTGCCGATGTGGCAGACGGCAGGGGCACTGGGTCACGGAGCTAGGGACGGCTGACACTCCTGTGACGCCACCGTATAGCCGGACGCATCTGTTTGGGAAAATATAAAGATTTGGAAAACAAACAGACACGCTCTGAATTGAAGAAGCTGGAAAAAACCTGCAGTATGTACATTCTCTGGTGCAAAAGATCGAACTTCAAAGAGATCCTCATCATGGCATTTGGAATATGGAGGGGCTTGGTATGTAAAAAAACATTCTTTTATCCTTAACATCAACAATCCGTAATGCATGCCAAGGCTCATTAAGAACTTAAATTGCTCTTCAAAAAGTGAGTTCAGATGGACTTTCATATATAATTGGGATCTACTCGCAGCCACTTCTCTTCTAAGACCGGAAATGTCTGTTAAAGACGAAAACAAAGGACAAAATGGCTTCTACCCACCACGTCTTTATTGAATATCTGAAATACTTCCCTGATTAAAAGAAACAGGAGCTAACCGATGGTTGGTTATAAAGACTGGAAACAATATTACATATACAACTGTTTGCAAAAAGATTTTTTTTTATCACAAGCAAGAGAGAGGGCTAAACGGATGTCTGGCAGCCCCCCTCTAGGGCCCGGAGGGGGGCCTGGGAGGATTCCAAAGGCCAATTGCTAACTGTCTGATATATGGCTACATTGCAAACAGTCTGTTTAAGATAAATCAACAAGGAGGTTACAGAAGGAAATTTCTCTCTGTTTCTTTGATAACACCTGGATGGGAAAGATTAACGATCTGGGAGCTGCCAAAATAACAACTCTCAAAGAGCTGGACAGAACTTTGAAATTGGATACAGTTAAATGAAGTGGTGCGATGAAAAAACAGCTGAAGGAGTACAATATACGGACAACTCCATAGGGAAAAAAAAGTATCTGTTTTCTGACATGAATGAGGATCGTAGAACCAGAGTCAAAATGTGGAGGGGAAAAATCGGACATGGAATTATGAATAACATTGAGGATGATGAGAGGCAGGACTATGATGTTGAATGCGCTTCAAAATTCAGACCATGGGAAGTCAAAACAAAATTATTACAATTTGGAAGACAATTGGACCTTTTTTATTTTAGTTTTTTATTTTTATTGGATTTGATTTGATATGTTAATTGGATGTTTTTATTGGAAAATTAATAAATGCTTAAAAAAGAGAGAGGTATAAATGATATCATTAACAAAGCCAAAACCATTTCCTGTGACTCTCCTGACCCTTTAACGTACAGGCAGCTGTCAGCAAGACTCTTCCTGAAACCTAGCTTCTCTAAGGCTTCATTCAGGCACAAGTTCCAATTTCTGATCGATTGTTTCAAACCGTAAATCGACTTGTGAAGCCTCCATACAGTACCTTGCTCATTTCATGTACAAATCCTCCTGGAGGTCTGAGTTCAAGTAGGCTACATCCACATCAAAGTGATGCACCAGTAAACCTCTTTGTGCAGCAATGGCTAAGAGCATGCACACAATTTCACTTCTTTTTTAAAAAAGTTTTTTATTGATACAACAAGAAAAACAACAACACAAATACCAAATTACACACAAGAACACATAGACACATAATTTTCTTAGCAAACATTAAAACATCTATTAGTCTTAACACTAAAGACCTAACTTTCCGTCTATTCCATATTTCAAATTCATATTACTTATTGCCAGTACACACTTTTATCATAATTAAACTTATTCTTAATAAATCTAATTTCTTATATCTACCTTGCAACTATTACTGAAGTTCCTCGAATGCTGCAACAGAATTTAAACTACTATATTTATTTTTCAGATATTCTTTAAAAACCTCCCATTTTGAAACAAATTCCTGTTTTGATTTATTCTTTATTTTTTCTGATAAACCATCTAATTTGGTATATTCTGTCAGCTTTTGGATCCAATATTGTATAGAGGGGATTTCATTACTCTTCCATTTTGCTGCGATCAAAACTCTTGCTGCCGCCATCGCATATAAAAAGATACCCTTCCTCTTTTGTGGAATATCCAAATCTGTTATTCCCAGGAGGTAGGCCTCTGATTTTTTATTGAAAGAGATCTTTAGCATTTTTTGCAGTTCTGCATGGATACTTTCCCAGAATACCTGTATTTTCCTACATATCCACCACATATGGTAGAATGTTCCCGAGTCACCGCATCTCCAACAATTACTTGACACATTTTTATACATTTTTGAAAGTTTCCATGGTGTTAGATACCATTGATGTTGCATTTTTTGAAAGTTCTCTCTTTCAACATGATTATGTTACAGAATTCTCTTCTGGAAGTAGGAGCATATACCTCAGTATAATGCGGCCCCTTCCGCTGTGTGAACCCTCTGGCTACTAGCCTAGCCTTGTACTGCGGTTCTCCAGTTGTTGTAGGTTTAAGACGATAAACCCAGCGTCTACTCATGGCCTGTTTGCCTGCTGGCAACTTCGTGAGGGAGAACACACCTAGAGACTCCATTGAGCTCATCTCCTTCTGCATTGCCTCATGCCATTTCCTGGCTTCTTCCTGAGGCAGTTTCTGAACATCCTCAAAACTCTCAAGTTCACACTGTGCCATACCAACCCACACACTAGTGACTGCAAACCTGTCAGGAGGTTTACCTTTCGTTGCCCAAGTTGACTGCCTCAACCCAACTTCAGGTACCCCCTCTGACCCAGTAGGGCCAGCCAGAACATCCTTGGCATCAGAGAGCTCCCCCTCT
The DNA here is from genome assembly GCF_965153285.1 of Podarcis tiliguerta. NCBI lineage: Eukaryota > Metazoa > Chordata > Lepidosauria > Squamata > Lacertidae > Podarcis > Podarcis tiliguerta. Next base: position 8,081 of record NW_028148481.1, read on the forward strand.
GACTCATCTCTCCCTTCCTCCCTTCCTCCTCCCCCCCCCCGTTTCCCTTTGTTGCTTTGGCTCCAAAGTCTCCCCGGCCCCGGAGCTCCACTGGGTTGTTGCGGGGGGGGGGGGCGAGGCTGTGGCTCCCTCAGTAGGCGCACTAGATGCCACATTTCCTGCTGGCGTCGGTGCTGGCAGTGGTGGAGGCAGAAGTGGTGGGGCCCGGGCTCCTTTCTCTCCTTCCCCTCCTGCTTCCTGCTTCTGTGCTGGCTCCAAGATCCTCCTGACCTTGGAGCTCCAGGTGGCCGGCTGCCCTTGGTCCTGGCTGGGTCAGGTCCTGGCGCCCCCAAGTTCTTCTCCAGTATCGGTGCTGGTATTGGCGGTGGCGGCAGTTCCAGCAGCCCAGGAGCCAGCCAGGTAGATTTGTAAGTTCTGGCTGGCTTCAGGAGCTGCTTGTTGCCGTGGCGTCCGCCATGCTGCCTTGACCGGAAGTCCCCTAAACATTTTTTAAGGGAAAAAAAGAGCACTGGGTGTATCCCAAGGTGAAGGAAGGGCCTTTCCTATAATTTTTTCAAGGCTGGCCTGCCTTCCCTGATTAGCTTTGGTAAGGCCCATTTTCTCCTAACACAGAACTTATCCACAGATCCTGAATAAAAAGACTGACCCGCACCCACCTTGGCAGAACAACACCCCACCACCATTGGGCTAGAAATCCCCATGTGCCTTTCTCCAAAGTCTCCTGTGGAAGAAACCACTCAAAGTTCTCAGACCAAGGATGTGTGCATCAAACTTGTCACCACTTGTTCCATCACAGTGAGCAGTTTCCCTGCCTCTTTGCCCCTCTTGAGCTCTCAGTCAGTTTGGCGTTGCTTCTTTGGGCAGGTGGTGGTCAGGCAATTTTTAATAGCTGTGGCCACAGAGCAACACAGAAGCTTAGGGAGCCCCTGACCTGCCATGGGGCACCTTGTTAGTGGCATGAGCTGACTCAGAAATGTGAGGACCTTACCCAAATCACCATTATTTGCCTCATAACTCAGAGTAGACTGATCAAAATCAATAGATAAGTGGCTAAAACCCATCAGTTTCAGTGAGCCTACTCTGACTCACACTGGCATCATCCTCAGAAAATATTTTAAAATCTGCTGCCTGGTCTGAGGACCATTAATTTAAAAAAAATGTTTGGCCAAATAATCAACTAAACTTTAAAGGGTTAATGTTCATACATGGTGTGCGTGAATAGAAGAGAGAGCAGGGAATGTATTTGCATTTGTGCATCAAGCTGTGGGGTCTCTTGCTTCCCTGTCAAAAAGAAGTGAATTGTATGGCTCAGAGCTTTGTTGAAATGGCCTTTAAAATTGCTCAGGTGTAAAGAATTTGCAAAAGGCTACAAAGGAAAATAAAATGGGAGTGATGGCATAAACCAGAGAAGCTATATGTTTATTTTTGCATGTTAAACCAGCTGCCCTCAGGGGAGCAATTGGAAGGATAAATACATGCTGGAAAATTTCAGAGTGAAGGAAACAGCACAGAGCCAAATGGCACTCAAAGGACAGTTAGCAACTCAACATCCACAGAGGTCAGTTACTAAGCTGATCTGAACTCTACATCTAACTGCAGGGCTTACAGTTCAGGAATTTGAGCAACAGCATAAGGGAACAAGAAGAGCCCTGCTGACTCAGGCCAATGGCATCCTGTTTTTACAGGGACCAACCAGATGCCTTTTGCACATCCCAGCAAGTGGCAGCCTCCAACAGGGGAGGAAGAACACAGACATTCTTTGCCTCGTCCTCCACAAATTTGTCTAACGCTCTTTTAAAGCCATCCAAGTTGGTGACCAACACTGTCTCCTGTGGGAGTGAGTTCCACAGTTTAACTATTTGCTGTATGAAGAATTGCTATCTTCTCCCTGTCCTGAATTCTTCAACAGGCAGGGTGGGTTGGCTGAGCTGGGCAGAATAAGCTGTGTGGGATAGTGCCCCACTTGCCCTGATGGGCCAGACTTTACCGTATAATCCACAGCAGCTGAAACTCAAATGGCCACCCTCAAGGTGCTTATGTCCCAAGCACATCTCAGGAGGCCTGCAGACTCTTGGAAAGGGGCATTGTTTAGGGGTTGGAGTGGAGTCAAGATTTATTTTTGGAGATGTTAATTTTGCTGTTACTGATATTTACCTTCTTTGCAGCTTTATTTTTAGATCCTATGTCTTACAAGAGGGTTGTTGAATTTTGTTGTGCACTTTCTGATATGTTTTTATTTATTGCTTATGGCTATTTTTGTATTTATGTAATTTTTTTCATATTTTAAGCTGCCTTGAGCATTGTTTTAACTATGGAAAGGCTGTATATGCAAATAGATGGTTATGATTATTCCCTTTTCCACCTGTAAAATGGAGTGGTGCACAAAAGAGCGCAGAGGACCAGTCCCTTTGGGGTAAAAGGTAAATAAAAGAAGAAAGGACCCCTGGGTGGTTAAGTCCAGTTGAATTCGACTATGGGGTTGCGGTGCTCATCTTGCTTTCAGGCTGAGGGAGCCGGCGTTTGTCCACAGACATCTTTCTGGGTCATGTGGCCAGCATGACTAAACTGCTTCTGGCGCAATGGGATACTGTGACAGGAACCAGTGCTCACAGAAACACTGTTTACCTTCCTGCCACAGTAGTCCCTATTACACTGGGCAACAATTTTTTACTTTTTGAATGTTGTCTAGATTTCTACAACTGATTTAGGGTATATTTGCACTGCTGATCAGGAAATGGCATCCGTTTCTCTCC
>NW_028148480.1:0-10654 GCF_965153285.1 Podarcis tiliguerta
TACTAGCCATTGACAGCCCTCTGCTCCTTGGATTTGTCTCCCTTTTAAAGCCATCCAAGTCACTGGCTATCATTGCCTCCTGGGGAAAGAGTTCCACAGTTAAACTCTGCACTTCTTTCGTATGTCCTGAATCTTACAACATTCAGTTTACTTGGTTGTCTGTCCACGAGCTCTTCTGTTATATGAGCTCTTGCATATATATTTTTGCAACTGATTTTTATGTGGCAATGTTTATTTTGATACTGACGAGGGTGTTCTGCTTAGTTAAGTTTTACAGAACGTAGAAATTCTCTCATTTTTTGTTCTGCTGTTATTTGCTGTTTATTTAAGAGGTTTTACCCTGTGTTGTAAACTGCTTAAGAGTTTTGCTTAACTACCAGCGGCCGAAATAACTAATGAAAAATAAAATGAGAGAGAGAGAGAGAAAGAGAGGAGGGTTCAGGGTAACTTTCCCCTGTCCACTTTCTCTATGCCATGCATGATTTCGAAAACTTCTACCGTGCTGCGCCTCGCCCCTCCCTCCCCCCCCCCCCGCCGCCGAAAGGCTGCATCATGCCGATTTCCTTCGTAGGCGAGTCGCTCCATCCCCTTGACCCTTTCGTCGGACCTTCTCTGAACCTTCCCTGGCTATGCAAGCCAAGCACCCCACCCCACGCCGTGCAAAGACCCCAGTGCAACATACTAGGGATGTGCACCGCCGCGTGCCTGGCCAGCCCCTCCGCAGCGCTCAGGATGCTTCGCAAAGCATCCCTCTCTCGCCTTGTTTTTTTCATTTGCATAGCCACGCCTCGTACCGAGCACGCCATTGGCCGAAGCCCCCTTCGCCCCAGCGAGCGAGCGTGCGGCATGCACGCGCGCGCCGTTGAGGCGGGCGTGTGAGCGCGCGTGCGCGTGGAAGAGACGATGCCTGTGTGTCTGCGGCGGCGCTCTCTCCCTCTCTCATTAGCATAGGCCGCGGCCTATTGGTGGGCTTTCGGGAGGAGAGGGACGCGGGGCGGGCTTAACGTCGTCACGGCCCTTTGGCGGGGCTCGATTGGAAGCTCCCCGGTTGCCTGTCAAAGAGGGTTGAGGGCGGGGTTGAGGGCGAGGGAGATAGCGAGGGAGGAGAGAAGAGAAGGGGGTGAAAACGACGACGACGAAGGAAAAGAGGGTCCCACTTCCGCCTTGGTGTCAACCGGGTCTCGTGAGGAAGCGAGCGAGAGCGCGCGCCGTGAGAGGCCGGTGCCAGGTAACCAACCGCCGAGGGCGCTTAACCGCCGCCGCCGCCGCCGTCCTTCTGGTCCCTCACCTCCCGACCCGGTTGGGCGCCTGGCACTGAGGGAAACAGCTGGAGCCCCACAGCGGGGCGGGTGGGCCCAAAAAAACAACCTTCTCCCGGTCCGCCTGAGGAGAGGGCGCCAGAGGAGCTACTTGTGAGGAGGAGAGCGTCGAGGCTTTGCCCCCCTTCCCTCACAGGGCCACTCTGAGGGAAGAAGAGGCCCTTTCCTTTTCGTCAGGCTCGTTTCGGAGAGGGGCGAGACCCGCGCATTCCCTCCCCTAGGGAGGGCCGTGGCTCCGTGGCCGGGCAGGTGCTTCGTACCCAGTAGGGTGCCCCGGGCTCGGTCCCTAGCGCCTCAGTCCCCGGTAGGGCTCGGGGTGGGGTGGGGTGGGGGGACGAGATCCGGCCTCCTCGTGGACTGTACCGAGGGCCAGCGCTAGCCTAACTTGCTTCCCTGTCGGGCTGCAGCTCAGCGCAGAGCATCTGCTTTGCATGCAGGAGGACCCAGGTTCGGGGCCCAGAGCCTGCAGGTAAGGTGGCTGCTGCTTCTGCTGCTGCCAGTCCGTGTGAGCTGGGATATAGGTGTCAGTTTCCTGGGTGCCCGAGCACACATAAAATTCCCCATGTAGGGGCTGCCCCCCCCATGTCAGCAAGAATCAATAAAAATACTTTAAAAACTGAGGTTATGCCCACCCACCCCCGGTAAAAGCCTGCCTGCCCACCCTAACAAAAATCCTGGCATGGCACCACGGCCCTGGGCACCCATGGTCGTGGGGCCTAGCTGGCACTTCTGGGCTGGGCTGAGATGGGCCAGTGGTCTGTCTCGTTGTAAAGCAGTTTCTTATGCTACTGTTTGCCTCTCCTACTCACTCCTAGGTTGATATGTTATTTGGAGGGAGGAGGGTTTTTTTTTTGCCCCTCATACAGCCACAGTGCTGTTGAAGGGTTCAGACTCGCCCTTTACAGACACACATATCCATCAACATTTCAGCACTGCCCCCCCCCCGCATTCCCGCAAGTCCAAGCAAACATTTCTACATCTGATTTCCACTTCTCTGCTTTTGAGTTGGGTTGCCAACTTCCTTATTTGTGTGTGCGTTGCTGGGGTTCCTGCTCCTGTGCTCGGAACAGCATCTTGATCTGCAGACATTTATTAGTACCTCTGTACATGCTGATCTCTGCATATTGAAAAATTTCATCTGCTGATTTCTGCAGATAAGGTAGTTCTGGTTGCAAGACTGCTGAGGGCCATAGGTGCCAACTCTCTGGAGCCATCATGAGAGGCTGGTTGTGTTTTTGAATTATTTTTTCAGCTCAGCTGATAATCCTGGTGCTGAGTGCATGATTTGGCCTTGTGGCAGTGGTAAGGAACCTTTTTTAGATGGAGGGCTGCATTCTCATCTGGGCAGTCTGGGATGGGGGATGCACATATGCTCTGTCAGTGCCAGAGGGAAAAGTTGGTGAAGCAATGAATTTACATTTTACCTTTCTACAGTCAGTTTCTACACATGCACACATGCCCCTCTGTCCAGGCAATCAAGAAACATAAAAGTTCTAGGACACATTCTAAGGAGACAAAAACAATGAAGGAGTTATGAAGTAGGACGGGTGGAGTGGTGTGGCCTGTTAGAGTTTTGACAACTGGATAGAGAGGCCTGCATGATAACAATCAGCCTCTGGGCCCATATGTTCCCCAACTGTGACTTAAAACTTCCTCAATGTTCTTGGTTTGCATTGCTCCATTTACCTTAGGACAATGTTTCTCAGATTTGGATCTCCAGCTGTTGTTGGACTACAACTCCCATCATCCCTGACCATTGGTGCTGCTAGGGATAATGGGAATTGTAGTCCAACAACAGCTGGGGTTTCAGGTTTGAGAACACTGCCTTAGGCAAAGGGAACCCAATGTGATCTTTTAAGTTTGTAGATGTGGTATCTCATCATAAGCCTGAATGCACCCTGCTATTCATCCCTCCTTTTGGGGATAGAGGAACCCCTTCATGAACGTGTGGCTATATTTCTTTGATGGGTTTATACTCACTAGATTGAGGTGGTGAACAGATTCTAATTGTCATCAAAACTGAAATTTCACCTGGAATTTGGACATTTAAGATGTGACATTTTTTCTTAGAGGAAGAATTGCACCTTTCCCAATGCAAGGAAGAAAGCAGAGAAAGGAGAATAGCAAATATTTCACATCTTTTGGCACTAAAGCCAAAAGTGTGTAGTTCTTTACAGGTCAAGGAAGGGAACATCCCTGTCTGTAATTGTGGGACCTAATTTGCTACCAGTGCTGTGGGGATAGACCTCAACATTCATTTATTGGAAGTATATATAGGCTGCCTTTTAGTGTATAACCCTCACAATGTGGCGTACAACAATGATAATGAGATATACAGTGGTACCTCGGGTTACACACGTTTCAGGTTACATATACTTCAGGTTACAGACTCCACTAACCCAGAAATAGTACCTCAGGTTAAGAACTTTGCTTCAGGATGAGAACAGAAATCATGCTCCGGCGGCACAGCAGCAGCAGGAGGCCCCACTAGCTAAAGTGGCGCTTCAGGTTAAGAACAGTTTCAGGTTAAGAACAGACCTCCGGAATGAATTAAGTACTTAACCCGAGGTACCACTGTATTAGGATACATTTAACGTATCGAAAGCATAAGAAGGCAAAATTGTGAAGAAGCATGGAGCATCAAGAATCAATAGCATAAACACTGTTAAAGGCAGTCTGGAATACAAGTTTTCTGGGCATGCGTTAAGGTTTGCACTAAATGTGTAGTAGTGCAATAGGAAGTGAGTTCTACAATTGCCAGGCCACCACCAAGAAAGCCCTATCTTTTGCACCCATCAACCAAACTAATTTTATTGGTGAGTAGGTTTGAATGAGTGAAGACTACTTTAAAAAAACAGCCCTGGCCCCAAATCATTAAGGGTTTAATAGTCAGACAGCCTTGCCTGGAGGCAGGAGTCATTCCTGGGGTTAGGTTTGTTGCCCTTCTGTTTGTTGCTGACAACTTGCCTTGGCCTACTCCAGGGTGTAACTTGATGTATCAGTGACAACAGAAACCATTTCCTTCCTCTGAAGAGAACTGGGTGGAGAGACTTTTGCCTGGGGAATAGCCTATAGCACTGTAGGGGATAATAGACCTCTAGATTTGTTTATAACATCTGCTGCCCTGTCCCTTCGACTAATTCACTTTAGACTGGAGATACACTAAGATAATTAACTTCCTTGTACCTTGGGGTGTGGCAAGTCCCTTGTCCCTTCTAACTTGGAGACTGCCTCTGGCTCTAGTGAGACTATCTTGCATAGGAGCAGAAATGACCTCCTATTTGGATACTGTATCTTGTTCCTTATTGCATAGCTGACCATTCTTTCTGCAGTTTGTGAGACTATTTGGAACATGTGAATGTAGTTGCCATCTATATCTCTGGCATAATCGAGGATTTTAAACCAGTACACACCCATTGGCAGCAACGGATATGTTTACTTCTTGTAGAGATGGTGAAATAGAAAAATTATGCCTCCTGCTTCACCTCCAACCTGAATTGTAACTAGATATTTGAAAATGTGAAGATTTGAAAATATCAAATGGTGAGACTTGGTTTTGAGTCACCTGTTTAGGTAAGGTGGTGAAAATCAAAGAGAGGGCTATTATCCTAAATGCACTTGATATTTCAGATTGGTTTTGTTCCATCTTAAAGTATAGAACAATTGCTTCATCCCTAGTTTAGAGATTAGACTTTAACTTTATTATCTGGATCTTCTGTTCCCTGAAGATATGAAGGAGAGACCCGCATTTTAGATAAGACAGGAGGCTGCTTTCATGTGGTATGAAAGTAGAAACCCTAATATATCACATGCTCCTTGTCTTGGAAGATACTCATCTTCCTAAATAGATGCTCATCTTCCTAAATGGAGAAATGAGTATGTAAAGGAAGGGTTTTATGGTGGGTCCTACAAATGGGATAATCTACCCTGGAATTTAGAAGTGGGAGAAAAACCAACTGCTGTGATTTGTTGACCCTACTAAAATCCAGTCGGGTGAATGTTTAACACCTCTTACTGGAACGAATCCCTGCAACGGGTGAGCTCCTGTTGCTCAGACCCAGCTCCTGTCAACCTAGCAGTTCAAAAGCACGTCAAAGTGCAAGTAGATAAATAGGTACCGCTCTAAACAGCGTTTCTATGCGCTGCTCTGGTTTTGCCAGAAGTGGCTTAGTCATGCTGGCCACATGACCCAGAAAAACTGTCTGTGGACAAACGTCAGCTCCCTCAGCCAGTAAAGCGAGATGAGTGCCACAACCCCAAAGTCGTTCGCGACTGGACTTAACTGTCAAGGGTTCTTTACCTTTACTGGAACTATATGGACCACCTCTGTTGCAAAGTATGAACACAAGCAATGATAATCTTTGTAGTTATGCAGTAAAGGGAAGTGTGAATAGACTCCATAGATTGTAATTAGAATTGCTCCCTTAGCCACATAGAAGCCATCAAAACTACATCTGTGGGACCACTGTTTGTATAACAGATGCAAGACTTCCATTATTGTGTATTGCATGACCATGTAAAAGATAAGGTATCCCTGGACAGTGTTGAATTAGAGCCTGGGTTCAAATCCTAGATTAGCTGTTGTTTCACATGAGTGGTTCTATGCAAGTTGCCCTCTTAGCCACATCAATGTTATGAACATAATAACATTTACAGTGGCCTGCTGAATGAGCCATGGGCTCATCAGCTCCTTGTTCTGGTCTCCTCTAGTGCAGCTATGAGGATGAGGCTGGAAACTTGTGGTTCTGTTTTCAGTTAACCACAGTGTAGTATAACATCCAAACTTAAATGTGCTTAATCCTAACTTTGATTTATTGAAACAAGCTAGCTTCATAAACCACATAAACCCTGGTTTCAGTTGTGGAAGACTATTCCTATGCTATGAATGGTCCATGTCACCATTAAGAAAAAAAGGTAGGAATAGGCCAATGTATATGTGGATGATCCCTGGATAAAGTGACTTTTCTTTTTTGAGTTCTCAAAGTTCTTAACTAGCTCAAGGTTGTCATCTGAAGTAGCCAGATGCTTAACTGATAATCAATCACAGTCAGTCCATCATTTGAAAAATAAGAGTTTAGAGCTGGCTTGCCCCAAAATGGGAACTGGACATTCCATTTTGGTGTCTGTAACCATGGTTTAAGGAGACATTTGGCACCTAGCTTACATATCTGAATTTCTGACACTGTGTTATGTGCAGGAGAAGTGGGAAGTGGAAAACAAGGGACCCCAAGACTCATTTGCATAACAGTAAAATTTAAACCATAGGCCACATAAAAGTTAAACCATTATTGTTGTTGTTGTTGTTGTTGTTGTTGTTGTTGTTGTTGTTGTTGTTGTTATTATTATTATTATTATTATTCCTTTCATTTCAAGAATAATGCAGTCAGTGTGTTTGTGACTATGAATGAGGTTTACAGCTAAAACTATTCTGTACAGTTAAAAGGGTTAGATATGGAGATGACGTGAGATATTTTATGATGACAAGCAACACCTTGGATTTTGCAGTGCAGTGTCAATTGCAAAATTCAGTTGTTTTAGACAGCAGTTAGGCATTCTGAATTCTGTTGAAAGTTAATATGGCCAAAGTATATAGGATGTCTGTGGAGCTAATAGGAATACTCTTATGGTGGGCTTCCTGGGCAGTGCAGAATGTATGTATACTGCAGCTTGCTTTGATGTATTATCTGAAGCTTGGCATATGAGGAGAAGAAGCAATTGTGCAAATAATGTGTTAGATTTAGTTATTGCTGCCAAATCCCAGCCATCCCAAAGTGTTTGATATTGATGTATGGCAGGGGTCAGCAACCTAAGGCCCATGGGCCACAAGCAGCCCATGGGGTTTGTTTAATTGGCCCTTGAACCCCTGCCGCCTGCTTGGGGACCCCTGCCGCCCGCTAGGTGGCTCTCATGCTCTGTGATAAACCAGCACGGAGTGGAGCGGGGACTGCCTTCCGCGATGCTGGCTGGCTTCCCATTGGCTGCAGCAAGCTCCAGTGGGAAACTGTGTGCGCCTCCTCCACGCCAGAAGGAGCGTCGAAAATAGTGTTTGCGCATGTGCGCACACACACACTCCGGCCCACTGCGGCGTCTACGGGACCGTGAACTGGCCCAAGTCACAAAAACTTTGCTGACCCCTGATGTATGGAATATTGTTGCAACTGAGAACATATCTTCTGCAGTGTGAACCCTTCCCACCTCAGAGGTGTAGGGGCGAAACTGAAGAACCTGGTATATCTTTTGGGAAGGTCACTGTGTAATATAACAAATCTATGCAATATTATTTATTTGTAAATTTCTGTACTCTTCCTCCTCAACCCCAAATTAATAAATCAGAAAAATATTACATATAATCAAGGACCATATATACAAAGAATAGAAGGTAATTGGTATGCATAACTAAAATCAGGAGGAATGAAAAGTAAGGACACTTGAGCAGTTAAATCCTTATGGAAGGATTTCTGCATAATCTGTGTTGGGGGCAGACGGGCAAATTGCTTGAAAAGCTCATCAAGTTTTATATCTGTATAAACCTCACTTCAGAGAGGCTTTTTCTGGTATCTCCATTATTCTGCCTATTTCTTATTGATGAGCTAGTTTTACTTGCCTGCTTCTCTTGGGCGATTTGTATACTTAGCCGAGCCTGAGTTTAAGGATGTGCAACCATATATATATTAAGCACAAGAGCTACTGTGGAAGTGTACTCACCGTGTTTCATTCATATGTATGATTTTTCCAGCACTGAACTGCATATTTGGGCAGAAGTGGGTTGTATTCATTTTTACAAGAAGATGGCTTTAGTGGTGTTTTCTTGAAATTTTTGAATTGAAAAATGAAAACTAGACTAATTTCGTAGGGAAATAATAGATTCATAGAATTGTAGAGTCTCTTCCAACCCCTTGAAATGCAGGAACCGTAACTAAAAATCTCTCATAGCTGGCCATCCAATGTCTATTTAAAAAACACCAATAACAGAGAGTCCACCATGTTCTACGGTAGCCTGTTCCTCTGTCAAACAGCTCTTGTCATCAGAAAGTTCCAGTTTACATTGGAAAACTACTTGCTTTCCCATGTTAACATGTTTGTTTTATTTGTATTTAGAAAACAACATTGAAAGTATTCCCTGTTTTTATTTTGGTCCCAATACAACACAAGTGTTTGACTTGAAATACAGTATTTGAAGGGGAAATTAAAACATACTTAATGTGGTTAAATGTTATATTGTGTAGACATTCTTATTCAAATACTTAAAAAAAGTAAAAGACAATAGCATGTATTTACCTTGTGTTGTTTAAATTTAAATGGGGGGGGCGAGGATTAGTGATTGCTATTGACCTCCCATTTTTATTTTTCTCATTCCAATTTACAAAACAGTGCTATACATTTATTCTCTCACATACATAGTAGGGAAAATCAGATGAAAATCATTTAATACAACTTACTGCCAACCTTGCCTAATATTGTATTTATAATTGGTATCCATTCATTTTTCCTAATGAAATTATAAAATGGCTATTTTTCCACCTCACATCATAGCATGGCTTAGATTACAAGCCTTAGAACTACAGTACTGGGTCCTTAGCAATGCACATATTTATGCTACTACAAGTGTCTCTCTGACTTCTCTGGATTACATGCCTTCTAAAAAATTCTCTTTCTTTCCTTTCACCCACAATCAATCAACCTGAGATTGTCTCAAGTAGGTTAGGAAAAAAGGGTTATTTCAATGCAACAGAAGGTTAGTTGATCACAGTGATGGAACTGGTGTGTATCTTGAACCCCTATATATGTTTTATACTCTGAGGAGGCATAGCACTTCCTATAATGCTGAGAGGCAAGATTATGAAAAGTATAAAAGGAGTGGGGTGTGTGTCTTTTGGTATGTGCCACATGCTTGTAATTTGCCACCAAATGTAGTAATGAATATACCTTAATATTGCTGTTCAGTGTCCTCTACTGATATTGTCATGCATTGGCTCATTTGCACTTTTTTCATTGGTCCTGTTTACACTAAAACCTCCTGATATTTGTTTCAGGGTTGCTGCTTGTATGCAATGGTAATATATCTTTCTTATCTTTGCAAGGGCATCAGCACATCTGCACTGTAAGGTTGTTTTCAAGGGCTTGTTTTGTCACATTTCATGTTGATGCCAGTTAGTTAGGATTAATGTTAGGTTGAGATATGCAGTCATACCCAACTAACTTTTACTGAGAGTAGGCACATTGAAGTTAGTCGACCTAAGTTAACCATGGCTGCTAATTTCAATGGGTCTGCTCTGAATAAAAGTTGAATGCAATCCTTGTTTCATTTTGGAATGGGAAGTAAAGGTAAAGGTAAAGGGACCCCTGATTGTTAGGTCCAGTCGCAAACGACTCTGGGGTTGCGGCGCTCTTCTCGCTTTATTGGCCGAGGGAGCCGGCGTACAGCTTCCGGGTCATGTGGCCAAGCATGACTAAGCTGCTTCTGGCGAACCAGAGCAGCGCGCGGAAACGCCATTTATCTTCCTGCTGGAAGATACCTATTTATCTACTTGCACTTTGATGTGCTTTCGAACTGCTAGGTTGGCAGGAGCTGGGACTGAGCAATGAGAGCTTACCCCGTCGCGGGGATTCGAACTGCCAACCTTCTGATCGGCAAGTCCTAGGCTCTGTGGTTTAACCCACAGCACCACCCACGTTCCTGGAATGGGAAGTAGCCCTGACCAAATACTAGACTTCGAAAAATACCTGATGTGTTGTTCCTGGGGCACATGGAGTAGCTCAAGATTGTAATCTGAACTAACCAGGTGTTTAACTGATAATCAACCACAGTCACCCTAGCCTATCTGAGTTTCTAACACTGGTTGTTCCTAAGTTTAATGGGTGTCAATCTGTTTCCTAGTAGGTTTTCCAGTTCCCTATGCATGGAGATTTTCCTAAGTCTGAACTCTAGATCGATTATTGATAAATGGATGTGCCTGTATGATTTGATTCCATTAAGACCTAGGCAGGGAAGAAGGCACCTGCATATTCCAGGACTCTTATGTCTTATGCCTTCATAATCTATATTACTGGAGGGCTTTCTTACCCTGGGTATCTAAAAGTCAGCCTATCATACATTCATAGACAAAATGGAGTTCCTTTTGCATCGAGCTGCTAGAGACATGTTTAAAATGACAGAGAAACATGGTTCTCTGACAACACTGCCCTGAGTTCCTTTGGGAAAGGGCATGGTACTGATATGATAAATATTGGGTTGCATTCTGTGCTAGTCCTACTCAAGTATAGACCCATGGAAGTTAATGAACATGTCTAACTTAGGTTCTTTAATTTTACCTGGTCAACTCTGTGTAGAACTT
>NW_028148479.1:0-8995 GCF_965153285.1 Podarcis tiliguerta
AAAGACAAAAATATAGCCCTTATAACAACAATATTACTGTTTGGGAAATGTGCCCCAACCTACAACATAATGGTTAAAAGAAAAAATTGGCAGTCAATAAGGAAGTTTTTTAAAGGAAGGCTTTTCATGCCATCCAACAACGAATACAGCATCCATTAATAAAGCAGAAGAGAATACTTGCGCAATGCAAAGCCTATCACAGGTACTGGTAGAAATACAGAAAATTTCATTTCTGGTTCTGCAGCATGTGACAAAACCTTTGTCATATCACTTCACCTCTATCCACCTGTAAAGTGGAGTTCATTATTGTGCTACTTTCCCAAAAGGTACAAGGATTGATTCAATTTACTGAAGCACTGTAATTAAACTTTCACATGCTCAGGGTTAATCTGTGCAGTTTAAATTTCATGCCATCTTTGTTACTATGAAATGTAAAAGGCAGAAAATCCAGTCAAGGTTTGGGTCTACAGTACCTGGCAACGCTAGTTGTAATCCTATGGTACCAAGTCACATTTAATCAACCCACAAATAATGGCTTCAGCTGTCTTACATTTCTGAGCAGCATTAATAAGTAAATAATTGGTCTGTTTGGCAAAAACTATCCCAGATATATTTACAGGATTAAAGGCTTCTAGTAGCAGATTGATTAACTGTCCCTCTATTTAAAAAAGAGTCACTGAAAGATGCCTGCTTGTTATTTTGATAATTTACTGGAGTCTTCAGTTTCATTACCTCTTGTCCAGTCTGAAACAAGCAACAGCAGTATTTTGCCAGGCAATAAGCCAGTTAATGAAACAAGTTGTTTAGTAAATTCACTACATGCATCTTTTTATTGAGCTACATAATACTTCTAGGTAATAGTGGTAACTCTAAGCCATCAGTAAAGCAGTCTGAGAAGACTAAACAGAGGCTACCTAGGCCTAACAGTTTTAAGATACCTGAAACTGCTTGATTTTTTTTTTTTAAGGTACCAGACATGTAACTCTACATTTGCCAATTGTGACCTTTTAGGCCAGCTCCCCAGGTCAGTGATCTGTTTATTGAAAGGTAAGCATTTACAGACCTGTACCTAGCACAACCTGAACGGTTTCTGCCATGTCTTAAAAGCAACCTTAACCACATTAACTGAATCAAGTATTAACAGAGGGCAGACAAGGTTCTCCTTACCTATGAAGCCTCTTATTACCAACAGGTCTGAATTCAAGTCTAGAACCACACATGTGATACTAAGAACTTGTTTTACTCATGCAAACACCCCCCTCCCCAAACATGCTTCCAAGAGAATCTGACTGAAAACAAAAGCTGTGGATTAGTCAATGTATTCGAAGAAGCAATGTGAGAGCTTTCGTCAGCTTCGGTTCTGTTCTGGAATATTTTCTTGGTTGGGGCAGGGGAGAGCAGCTCAGTCTCTACGCTCATTTAACCCTTGACCTCCGCCCTGCAGCTGGGGTTGTTTGCTGTCAGTCACAATATTTGTGAGTGAAGAAATGCAGACAGCTACATTAGGTATCAACCCATAAGGCAGCCCATTTAAATCGGTTTGAGGGGAAAGCACGCAATTGATAATGGATACCCTATAGCTCAAATCCTTAACCTGGCCAAAGGAAATTTCCCTGTACCTCCTCTCTTCGCCCTCAACATCGACTGGCATTTCTTCTCATCTCACAGTGTGAAAAACGATTCTGCATCTCTTTCAAGCATCAGATCCAAGTCTTTTTGAGAAACAGGCATCTGGGCTTGGTCCACCCATTTAAGGCAAACCCTGTCATGCAATAAATCTGTGTGCATTTGGCAGGACCTGCTAAGTAGCCCTTAAATAAAACAATACTACTTTCTCTCTTTTTTAAAAATGAATTTTTAAATTAAATTTTCCATTTTCCATTTCCAAATAAACATTTTACAAACTTTAAAATATCCAATGACTTCCGTTCTTCTCCTTCCATGGTTCGTTTTACATATCATACATCCCTGCATATTTTACTATAAACATTCAAATCAGTTTTCCATTTTTACATCCATCAAAAAAAGTTTACTCTGTTGAATTTATCTTAGTGCTGCCAGCATTTTCAGCTGCATACAATTATTTTCCATATATTCAATAAATGTTTTCCACTCTTCTTTAAAGGTATGTTCTTCTTGCTCTCTTAAAAACAATAGCGCTTTGCAGTCTCTCTTTTAGTACCCACAGGTACAGAAAGAGGCAAGACCAGGAGAAAAACAAGCAACACTCCTGATGAAAGCTGTAGCAAGTGCACCTTTATTGTACACCGTTTCAGTAGCTGTTGGTTGTGAAGTGGCTTATACATCTGCAAACATACTCCTCTGCATGTGCCAGTTCTGTCATCTCTATGTGGTACACAGCAGTCTGCATATCGAATCCCCACGACGGGGTGAGCTTCCGTTGCTCGGTCCCTGCTCCTGCCAACCTAGCAGTTCGAAAGCACGTCAAAGTGCAAGTAGATAAATAGGTACCGCTCCAGCGGGAAAGTAAACGGTGTTTCTGTGCGCTGCTCTGGTTCGCCAGAAGCAGCTTAGTCATGCTGGCCACATGACCCAGAAGCTGTACGCCGGCTCCCTTGGCCAATAAAGCGAGATGAGCGCCGCAACCCCAGAGTCGGTCACGAGTGGACCTAATGGTCAGGGGTCCCTTTACCTTTTACCTTGGCCCGCAGTATTATGGGCACTTTGGTTCCAAACTAAGAGACAAATAGCAATGACAACAGCAATGCATTTTATGAAAGAAATGTTGGCCGAAAGGGAACGCAACTTGCTGATGCGCACCAGAGAAGACTTGACACAACTAGGAAGGTGTAAGCGGTAGCATGCCTCTTGACTGTTTAACCTCCTACTATTTTGTACATGCTGACAAGCTTCCAGAGTAAGTACCTTAGCAGTTTAGATAAGACAGTCTGTGAATTTGCACCTTTAGCTCAAAATGCTCCGCTCAAGGGTCTTTCGTTCAATCTCCTATTTGAACAGTAAGGGGCAAATAGTGCTTATTTCAGCACTCACGTCCCTTTCATTCAATCCCCCTGTCAGGATAATCACAAACTGCCATCCCCACTGCTTCTTTCCCCCGTTACAAGTGGCACAAAGCAAAGCAGCTTAATGGGTCACTGTGCTGAAAATTGAAGTTAACCTCATAAAGTATGGGTATATATTCCCACTTGAATCACAAGCATAATTCTTGGCCCTTGGGGTCTCTCTGCTCAACCTCACAGACCGGTTGGACAAGCAAAGTTTGGTAGGCTTTTGTCTCACCCCACCCCACCGCCATGTGCTTCATGTCCGGGACAGATTTTAATGTTCCAAAGGAAGCTCAGCACTGACCTTATTGTCAAATAATAGGGAAGAAAAGCAGTCTATTAAATAACATGCCAGGCAAAAACTAGATGCTACTGCAAAGAGCCAGTGTGGTATAATAGTTAAAAAAGTCAACATAAGGCAAATGGAACATTTAAAAGTAAGCTACAATAGTAGAGGTAAGCAGGAAGAAGAACAACAGTGTCCAAAATATCTGATAAGGGTGTTTTGATTCATCAGCATAAATTTGTCTCAGCAATGACTAATATCCAAGTGGCTCTTCAAAAATACCAAAGGGTGCTTTTGTCCAAGAAACATATCCTGAGGGTACACACTACTACAGCCCATCCCCAGCAGAGATGGCTGGATCAGACTGATAATATCTCTGCCCACTTTCCTTCCCAAAGTCTAGACTACAAAAGCGTAAAAGAAACGACAACACTACGGGTCAGGGTTTAAACAGACTGCACAAACAGGTAAGACTGAATTTAAGTGGACTCCTGTTAAGCCTTTTCATCTCATTAAAGCTGCCTTCATCTTATATAGTGAGGTTTTAAATTTAATAATAGAACACTACCACACCTCATGCTAACCCGATTAACTTTAGAGTAAAGCACTATCTTGGCCATTTCATACAGATCTAAGCAGGAGATGGGTTTGTTTGTTTTTATTTCAAAATTCATCTCACTGCCCTGTTGGGTTAATAGTTCCTGCGTACTTCTGCCTGGGCTGCGTTTGTGAAATTACCAACACTTTTTTTTGCAACATTCACTCCTTGAAAAGCCTAATGAGTACTTATGCTGCTGCATATAAACAATTCTCTCTCTCTCTCTCTCTCTCTCTCTCTATGTATGTATCTGCAATATAGCAGCAGTTACGCATAACCATCGTTTAAACAGTCAAAAGCAAGAGTAAAAGCCTACATCCCTGCTACTTTTCAATTTCTAGGTCTTTTGTGGCTCCCAGCAAGGATAGCAATTGAGTAAAAGCTGTTGCCAACTGCTTGCTGTACCCACAAATGGAGGTTTTAATCTAATTTTTAAAATATAATTTTATATCTAAGGGTCAAATACGCAGGTTAGTTGTAGAAGTTATAGACCTGTTGATAACGATCTCAGGCACTAGGCCCAAAGATGATCTGAAAAGTTGCCCTAGCACTACACTCTTAATGCCTGGTAAACGTTTATACTCCTGATCTTCTAACCATGGTTAAAGTTAGGGATGTTCCACTCTCCCATTTTCAGCATTAATCAGAGCATTACATTGTATCTGCACAAACATTAATGTCAACCATGGTTAGCTTTAACTAGAATTTAGAAGTTCAGTTTGAAGCTGGTTTGTAAATTCTGGGATAAAAAGGCAATGCTTGTTAATGATCATCTTATTACAGATGTCATGCTTCACCATGGTTAATGCTGAAAATATGGGTGTCATGAAAGAGTTGAGAGAACATGAAAGGAGAGCCTCACAACAAGTTCCCAATTGCTTAACCGTGGTTAGAAGTCCGGAAACATTGGTCCAGTTTTGCTGTCAGGAATGTGCTCTGTTCCCACTCCCTCCTCCTCTTTTTCTGCTCTTCCTGCTTTGCTGTAACCATGGTTTGCATGTGAAATAAGGCAAACTCTAGTTACCCACAAACCATGATTGGCCTCCAAACCAGAAATGAAAACCATGGAATCATATTGTATGGATTCAGAAGTGAAAAAAGACAGGAAGGAAGAAATGTGCAAACACAAAGCAAGTTCCCAACCACAGGCCACAATGTCTAAACCCAAGCCATTATGTCTCAGACAGGCCTTTGTGGCCAAACTTCAAGGGCCTTCATGAGCACGCAGTTGAAGGATCTGGTATATAAATAAAGGGTTGCCCCCTCCCCCCCCGACAAAATTTTGCACGGAGTATTCAGAACTCCTTTAAGACAGGCTGGGATACACTGTGAATGAAATATCAGGTACTTTGGAATAATTTCCACATTAACAGCAATACTGCTATACTCTTAGATGTGGTGCTAATAGCCTGTAACTATAATAATTAAAATAGACTGCTACACTCTTTCCAACTAACATCTAAAAGCATGTGTTACAATAAATTATGAATAGTGCGCACATAAGTTACACATAAGTCTCCCTTTCCCTGCCAACTGTTGACACACACAGCTTAATCCTCTCTTTCTGAAACACACTGGAAACATGAAGCTATTTGAAATGCAAGTCCTAAATGTTCTAGCAGTCTAATTAATCATACTGCTCTATCTACCACTTGCTGAAATTTACTCTTGTAGGAGGAACTAGATGACCGAAATTGGTTTTGCCAAAGTCTTTAAGAAGCCAAGTGCATGAAGGGTGTTTTCATTCAAAACTGCATCTAAATTTACAAATACATATGACGCACTTGTATAAGAAGCCATAATTCAGGGGTAGCATACGTGCGTAGCATTCAGAGTGGTTCCAGGTTTGATTCCTGTTGTCCCTATTTAAATGAATCTCAGGTAGCAGGCCTTGGAAAGCAGTTTGCCACTGGCAATAGATATTACTGCTTAGAGCTGACATTATTGGGCTAAATGAGATGGATATCTGACTCTGTATAAGGCGCCTTCATTTGTTCAAAATTATACCTTCGGAAAGACTATTCCAGGTTAGAAGAATTGTTCCCAAATTAAGGCATCAGATATGAACAGCACTTGAAAGGACAGGGATTTGGACCAAATTTCAGCAGTGAGGGTCATCTGCTCAGCCAGCCTGTCCAGACATAAAACTCCAAGAAAAAAATTCAACTTTTCGCCACAAAAGCTCCACCCACAGCACCAGTATATTGATATGCATAGAAGTGTATAGAATTATACATTGGGAAGTTTACAGAATTATGGCATAGTCTCTCTATGCTGAGCTATAAGGTCCAGCATTACATGCATGGGACAGATTTGGTACCCAAAACAGGCATCTCCAAAACAAGCATCGCATGTTAGCAGCCAAGGTAACACAAGGCGATTGCAAGTGATCAATTTTGCATCTTGGATGATGGTAGGTCTCCTGGTGCCGCCACCACATCATACAACAAAACCAGTGCTCTGATAAAAGTTAAAAGTTTCATAGTTACAGTTGGAACAGTTTCTTTCATGTTATGCCTTCTGTACAATTCAAGTATGGGTGGGCAGGGGTACCTGAACCATCTACACAGATAAATTTTATATATAACTTTCATTCATTCATTCATTCATTCATTCATTAACTTACTCACTCGCCCACTCACCCTTATGTTCCAGGTCAAAACATTATTAAATGTTGAAAATGATTATAAACAGCGGTGCCTTTGTTACCAGCAAGATATTTATCTTAGTGGTTCTTTTGAGCACACATTAACTTTTAGAAACACTGATCTAATGCTTAGAAAAAAGAGGTGTGTGATTATTTTCTAGTACCTCTGATATGTGTGTGTGTGTGTGTGTGTGTGTCCATTATTTTGGGTGGGAGACCGTTGCTACAGCCCCACCCTTTTTTTGCTTAAAGATACTGTAATATGCCTGTAGTTTATGTGGTTTACCGGTATGAAATAGCTCAGTTGGTAGAGCATGAGACTCTTAATCTCATGGTCGTAAATTCGAGCCCCATGTTAGGAGAAAGATGCCTGCACTGCAGGGAGTTGGAGTAGATGACTCTATGAGTCTATGAGGGGTTTGAGTTGCCGTGGCAGAAAAGTGACTGATAAATTTAATAAATGAATAAATAATAAAAGCAGTGTGGATTTTTCAGTACCAACACTGTAAATTTGTGTGTGTGTGTGTGTGTCTTCCTCATCTGGAACTTTCCTGCAAGGGCTTATGAGGGAAGGGTTAAGAAGGTTTTACTGAGGGGGAAGATTACTGACGAATATAAATTCCATCTTGAATTTTCTAATGATTTATCAGATTTACAATTTTCCTTCCCTGACAGTCACAGACCAAAGCAGCCATTCCAGATACAAGTCAAAGGTTTGTCCCTCAAGTCAGTTAGAGCTCTGATTTTATTCTGTTACAAATACACTAACCAATACATGTTTAAAAAGCTAACAATTTCATAGAATCATAGAATCATAGAATCATAGAGTTGGAAGAGACCACAAGGGTCATCGAGTCCAACCCCCTGCCAAGCAGGAAACACCATCAGAGCACTCCTGACATATGGTTGTCAAGCCTCTGCTTAAAGACCTCCAAAGAAGGAGACTCCACCACACTCCTTGGCAGCAAATTCCACTGTCGAACAGCTCTTACTGTCAGGAAGTTCTTCCTAATGTTTAGGTGGAATCTTCTTTCTTGTAGTTTGGATCCATTGCTCCGTGTCCGCTTCTCTGGAGCAGCAGAAAACAACCTTTCTCCCTCCTCTATGTGACATCCTTTTATATATTTGAACATGGCTATCATATCACCCCTTAACCTCCTCTTCTCCAGGCTAAACATGCCCAGCTCCCTTAGCCGATCCTCATAAGGCATTGTTTCCAGGCCTTTGACCATTTTGGTTGCCCTCCTCTGTACACGTTCTAGTTTGTCAGTGTCCTTCTTGAACTGTGGTGCCCAGAACTGGACACAGTACTCCAGGTGAGGTCTGACCAGAGCAGAATACAGTGGCACTATAACTTCCCTTGATCTAGATGCTATACTCCTATTGATGCAGCCCAGAATTGCATTGGCTTTTTTAGCTGCCGCGTCACACTGTTGGCTCATGTTAAGTTTGTGGTCAACCAAGACTCCTAGATCCTTTTCACATGTACTGCTCTCAAGCCAGGTGTCACCCATCTTGTATTTGTGCCTCTCATTTTTTTTGCCCAAGTGCAATACTTTACATTTCTCCCTGTTAAAATTCATCTTGTTTGTTTTGGCCCAGTTCTCTAATCTGTCAAGGTCGTTTTGAAGTGTGATCCTGTCTTCTGGGGTGTTAGCCACCCCTCCCAGTTTGGTGTCATCTGCAAATTTGATCAGGATGCCCTTGAGTCCATCATCCAAGTCGTTGATAAAGATGTTGAATAAGACCGGGCCCAAGACAGAACCCTGTGGCACCCCACTAGTCACTCTTCTCCAGGATGAAGAGGAACCATTGATGAGCACCCTTTGGGTCCGGTCAGTCAGCCAGTTACAAATCCACTGAGTGGTAGCATAGTCAAGACCGCATTTTACCAGCTTCTTTACAAGAATATCATGGGGCACCTTGTCAAATGCCTTGCTGAAATCAAGGTAGACTACATCCACTGCGTTCCCTTCATCTACCAGGCTTGTAATTCTGTCAAAAAATGAGATCAGGTTAGTCTGACATGACTTATTTTTCAGAAATCCATGCTGACTATTGGTGATCACAGCATTCCTTTCTAGGTGCTCACAGATTGTTTGCTTAATGATCTGCTCCAGAATCTTCCCTGGTATTGATGTTAGACTGACTGGGCGGTAATTATTTGGGTCCTCTCTTTTCCCCTTTTGAAAATAGGGACAACATTTGCCCTCCTCCAGTCTGCCGGGACTTCGCCTGTTCTCCAGGAATTCTCAAAGATGACTGCCAGTGGTTCTGAGATCACATCTGCCAGTTCTTTTAATACTCTTGGATGCAGTTCATCTGGCCCTGGAGACTTGAATACATCTAAACTAGCCAAGTATTCTTGTACTATCTCCTTAGTTATTCTGGGCTGTGTTTCCTCTGCTGAATCATTTGCTCCAAATTCTTCAGGTTGG
>NW_028148478.1:0-8907 GCF_965153285.1 Podarcis tiliguerta
TAATCAACTGGTGTTGCAAGAAAAACTAAAAATTAATTATGAAAAGAAAAAGTGTTTCCCCTCCACCCCAAGAAGTTTAAAAACACAAGTGGCAAGTTGGTGGTCACTCCACTGAGCAGGTAAAAAGTTTTAAATATCTAGGTTAGTACTTTTATTCAGCTAGGAATTGTAACAAACACTTTGTAAATATGAATAAATTGGCTATTAATACAGTGAAATTTCTATCAAAGTTCTATTGGAATAAAGATGGCAGATTCCCCCAGCCCTCAAAATTTATGAAGCCAAAGTCATCTTGCAAATCTGTTATGGTGCACAAATATGGGGATCTCTTCAGAAAATGAATCTGGAAATACCCCAGAATAAATATCTTTGTGTTATTTTTGAGCTCCCCCAAGACAGTTGAATCTTCCATTCCCATACCGTCCAACGTTTTCCGACAGAAAACCGGAACGCGTGTCTTCTGGGACATGCTCCCGAGTGAGTCACATGACTTGCACCTTGCTCTTGCCTCTCCCAGCACCTTTTTCAGGGCAATATCTTGCATGATGCCCCAAAATACATGTTTTGGGGCCATTGCACCAGCATATTTTTGGGGAGCAAGAGCACAAGAGATTGTGGCACCCAAAATGGCCATTGGGATTTTGTGTGAAAATGCAAGATGCCCCTTTATTCCAAGGCACTTGAAAGGTATGTATTATTCATTTGGAAGCTGATATTTTTTCAGTGAAGGCCAGACTGCATATCCTTGCCAATGGCGGTCTTTGGGCTCTCAAATTCCAGAAGCACCCTGTGCAATGCTAAAATTTGACACCCCCAACTCTTGAGCTCCATTCTACAGTATTGTTGGGGCGCCCCCTGCAGCATGGTGTCTAGTGCAGCTGTACAAGTTACGCTACTCTAAAACCACCTCTGATCTTTGCCCTTCGGTATTGACTAAAATTTTAACAAGGGATAAGGCCCATTTTAGTACTTTCTGCTTTCAAGGAGATGTTGAGGCTTAACAGTACAGTGACTCAGTCTCGGAATCCGGAAACACTACAAGTTATTGACATGTTTGGCCTCTCTTTGGACATTCTGAGTTCATTGGACTGTGAGACGGCATCTCACTGCATGAAATCTCATATTTTAAAACATGATTTTTGTGCTGATCACACTTCTGCTTGTCTGTCCAAATGCAGCCTCGAGTATGCCAAACTATCCATTCAGATTCCCTGTCCTCACTATGTGACCAGCATCACAAATGTTGAATGGAGAAAAGCCTTTGTAGTTCTGCAATTCCAGTCTCTGCACAGTACCATAGTTGAAGGATGTTATCCCTGGATGCCTTTTGAGAAGAGAGTTTGCCCATATGGAGGTAATGTGCCTGAATATTTACCCCACTATTTGCTGGTTTGCCCAATCTACAGGGACTTAGAATCATTAAAGAGCAGCCTTGTTCAGAGATTTAAATATCCCAGTGGGGAGGCTGATTGGGTATTTGATGAACTTTTTGTTAGGTGACAGGACCGCCTACACCTCTGAAAAACTGGCCTGTTTTTCCTTTAGAGCAGCAATTTTAAGGAGAAAGGTTAGTGGGGATGATACATTTAATTCTTCAGGCTTGCAAACTCTTATCTAACAGAATGCCTGCTTTTAATAACTATTTTAACTGTGCCATGTATTTTATTTTGTATTCCATTTTGTAATGGTTTTGGCTACACAAATAAATAATATTCGTTATTATTCATATACCAGGAGATAATGTAGCCAGCGACAGATTGGTTTCAAAACATCCACTCACCCATCGATAATACTCTGCCTGCCATCACAGCTCAGTCTCCTGGTTGGTCTCAAAAGACCAGGAATGCTTCCTTGGACAGAACCACCAGCAAAGATATTTTCCAGCAACCCACTAGAAGCTGATGGACCCTTGGGTCTTTGAATGGCAATGTAAGAACATAGGGGGAGCCTGCTAGATCAGGCCATTGGCCCATTTAGTCCATTATCTTGTTCTCACAGTGGCCAGCCAGATGTTTCATTGGAAAACCTTCAAATAGGATTTAAGCACAGAGCCTAAGAATGTAAGAAAAGGTTGCTGGAAACAACAGATTTAAATGGCAAGAAAGGAGATTGCGACTAATCATTAGGAAGAACTTTCTGACAGGAAGAGTTGTTCAATGGTAGAAGGGACTGCCTTGGAAGGTGGTGGACTCTCCTTCATTGGAGGTTTTTCAGCAAAGGTTGGATGGACATGGTTGCTTTAGCTGTGATCCTTGCATTGCAACGGGTTGGACTAGATGGAACCTGGGATCCCTTCCAACTCCACACTTCTAGGATTCCACAGTTTGAAGGAAGGGGTTGCCAGAGGCACCTTCAAAGCCTTTGTTCATAAATACTGTTGTACAATGGAGATCTGATTGAGTAAGTGTGGAGCATAATTCTCACACACCTGGAGGAGCAGTTGTCAGGTAGCTTATGAAATCCCAAAATGGCCCTGCCCTGCTTTCCCATGAGGAAATGAGGACCTTCCCTTTCTTAGCAGGCCAGAATTCTCACCTCTGCTACTGACAGTGATGGAAGAAGGATTTTCATAACAGGGCTTTTGAAATATGTCACTGGCAAAATATAGCCTCACAGTGTCTAACTAGATGCCTGTAGGAAAGCTGCAAGCTGGATTCAAGCACAAGATCCTTCTCTTCTCCTGTTTTCCCCCAGTAACTGGCACTCAAATACCTTGTTGCCTCTGACCACAGAGGCAGAGCATAGCCATCCTGTTCAGCAGCCATCAATATTCCTCTCCTTCTCCATGAATTTGTCCAGTTCTCTTTTAAAGCCATCCAGGTTGGTGGCCATCACTGCCTCCTGTGGGAGAAAGTTCCACAGTTTAAATATGCACTCCATGAAAAAGTCCTTTCTTTTAATCTGTCCTGAATCTTGCAACATTCACACATTGATTCCTGCAATTTATTATTTATTTATTTATATCCCACCTTTCCCTCCAGTTATCTCCAGGGGGCATACTTGGTTTGCCCGCCTTCCCAGGTCACTAATGGCCAAGTGGGGATTTGAACCCTGGTCTCCCTGGTTCTCATCGCAGGGGGTTGCAATGCAAGGGGTGAACTAGATGGTCCTCAGGTGTTCTATGACTTTGCATCAAGCTGGGCTGCAGAAGGAGGAGGAACCTGGAGCACACACCACGAACCAACTGTGAACACAAATCAGGGTGCTTGAGGGGAACCTGGCAATGGTACCATCCACAGCACACCCAGTAGCCTGGAACGCCAACGTCACCTGGCAGCTGGTGATGTACCACCCACGCTGTGCCCCACCTTGGGCCAGGGAGGAGCAGCAGAGGGGGTAGAAGCAGAAACATGCCTGGAATGTTTGTTGTGGGAGGAGGTGTGGCGAGTTTAAGGTGTGACTGAGTGAACAGTAAACATTCATCCATGGGCAGGATGATCATGTGCTCAGTACATAAGGGTGTGTTCTCTCTCTCTCTCTCTCTCTCTCTCTCCAAGGTGAAACTTTTGGTAGTGGAGAAATCTGGGATAAGGAATTAAATACACAGGAGGAGCTTGGCATAAGAACATAATTAGAGCCTTGCTGGATCAGTCCATTGGCCCTTCTAGTCCAGCATCCTGTTCTCACAGTGGCCAAAAATCCCTAAGAATTTAGCAATCTAAATAAACTGCCTCTGGGCATGGAAATTTCAGAAGAGAGCTGCTGGGTCAGGCCTATGGCCCATCTGGTCCAGCATCCTCTTCTCACAGTGGCCAGCCAGATATCTGTCAGAAGCCCACAAGCTGAATTCGGACACAAGAGCACAAGAATACTGTATAAACACCTTCAGTGAAGGAAGGTCCACTGTCTGCCTAGGTCATCCATCCCACTTTCAAAGAACTCTTACCTTCAGAACCCCCTACAGATGCCCATGCAACCTCTGTATAAAAATATCAAATGAAGGGGAGTCCACTATCTTTCAATGGACAGCCTTCTTCTTTTCAGTTTCTGGGAATATAGCAGGGAAATGTCACACAGGGACCAAAAAAGGGCTTCCAAAGTGTTGTCACATGAAGTATGGAGCAAGCTGGCTTTCTGCTGCTCCAGAAAATGGCGCCCCAAAATGATGGATTTGAATGACAAGGAAGTAGGTTTTGACTAAACATTAGGAAGAACTTCCTGATCATAAGAGCGCTCCACAGTGGGCCAGACTCCCTCTGAAGGTGATGGACTCTCTTGCATTGGCAGTTTTTAAGTGCAGGTCAGATGGAGCTGTTTGTTACAGACTATTCAGCAGGATTCACGCATTGCAGGGGGTTGGGCTAGAAGACCCTTGGTGTCCCTTCCAACTATGTGGTCGCATAATCCGTGATTCCTGGGTTCTAGCTGACAAGTGGCTTGAGATAGAATATCAACCGCTGGGATCTCATGGTCTCTCGAAAGAGTCTCTTAAGTTGCCCATTAGCTAAAAATATAATTGGCTTCCTTTAATCCACATTGTCCCGGGGGATGCATTTGCTGTAGCATCCTAAGTGGGCTTTGTTTGAGGCTGGGGACTTTGCAGCGTGCGTAGCCTCGCACCAGCTGGCAACAGACCGCAAATGACACCAGGGAAAGGAAGAGGAAGCTGGTGACATTGAAGACCATGTGCGATTTGAGAGAAATATGTCTGAAAGGAGAGGCAGATCTGTGAGGGGTTATGATAGTAAGGGAAACTGTAATTAGGACAGGTTTAGCATGTCTGCATTTTCCTCACGCTACAGCAGGAGATTCACCCAGCAGCTGCCGAAATGATTTATGGCACGCTCGCTGCATTCGCCCTGTAGGGAGGTAAACAGAACGTACATACTGTCCCATTTACTCAAACTGTTGAGGGATATGACCTAATTTCTCCTCGGCTGCTGTGCTTTCACTTGCCAGGCTGGGAATCCTAGGAAGCATTGCTTGTTTCCCCACCAAAAGCCCAGATGGAATTAGCTGTGATTCACGAATTGCAGGGGGCTGGACTAGATGATCAACAAAGTCCCTACCAACTCTACAATTCCATGATTGTTCAGCTGTGATTCCTGGATTGGAGGGGGATGATTCATTCTTTTTTTTTTTTTTAAAAAAAAAAATAATAATTCTTAGTTTACAAAAATATGTGCATTTCATTTGTTGCAAGACATTAGTGTTGAATGCAGTACTAGGACGGGAAGAAAAGAGGGTGGGGTGGGGAATGATGAGTGGGGTGGGGTGGAGTGGGTTGGGTTGGTAATGCCTCTATTTTTCTACTTAGTGTATGTGTGGGGTTTTGTGTCAGCATCACTTGTGTGGGTTCTCTTTCTGTTCGCTTGTTATATTTCCTTGGTGGTGAGAGAAGTTGGGCGTGGCCTAGGGTTTGGTTGGTTGTCTTTGGTTGGCTGCTTGTCATGGGGGGATGCTGTGGTCTCAGTGTTGTTCACCATCTCCTTGGTCAGTGGTATCTCAATCTCCCTGGTGGTCTTGGTTTGAGATGTGCCTGGTGTCCTTTTGGAATGGGAGGGTATAGGGGATGATTCACTCTGTGATTCATTGGAAGTTTTTAAACAGGCATTGGCTGACCTTCTACCATGGACTCTCTAGCTATGGTTCCTGTATTGTGTGGGGCTGGGATCCCTTGCAACTCTTACGATTCTAGGATTCATTGGAGGTTTTCCAACAGAGGTCGGGTGACCATCTGTCTGGGATTCTTTTGCTTTGATTCGTGGTTTGTACGGGGTTGGACTAGATGACCGTTGGGGTAGCTTTCACCTATACAATTCTGTGGTTCTAACTCTGCATCCTGTCTGGGCTAATGGATTCAACAGTGGAACCCCCAACACAGTTAATCTTTTAGATGTTCGAGAGTCTCTTTGCTCGTGGGGAGGTTTGCTTTAGAAAATCCCAGGGATTCTCCTTGGCTTTGATAGAGGCGTTTTGAGCTCTTTCCACCAGACAGACAGGAATCTTCTGTGCAACCATCTCTCTCTGCATGGGGTGTCCAGGGAGTTGAGTCTCTGGCTAAATTAGTCTTCCTCTGTTCCCACAGTCACACTTCTAAACATTGCCAGGGCCCTGCGGTGTGATGGAAAGGGCAGAAATTCAGCTGAAGGCCTTTGCTGTTTTTCCTCCTTTGTTGAGGAGGAAGAGGCTGACATTGGAAAGGTCTCTCCACAGAAGCAGTTTCACTCCAAAGTACAAAGCACTCCACTCGACAGGAGTCCGAAGGGGAACAAAAGCATCAAGGATAAAGTAACAATTTTCCTTCCCCTTCTTTTAAAAGCACCCAGAAGTGCAGGGATA
Organism: Podarcis tiliguerta; assembly: GCF_965153285.1. Classification (NCBI taxonomy): domain Eukaryota; kingdom Metazoa; phylum Chordata; class Lepidosauria; order Squamata; family Lacertidae; genus Podarcis; species Podarcis tiliguerta. Next base: position 6,283 of record NW_028148478.1, read on the forward strand.
AGAAAGACTGGGTCAAAAGGTCTCACGAACAAAGACTTTTAATAACCAAGCAGGTAGAGGATGCCTTCTTAGGAAGCGTTCAAGTCTCATGTTGCTTCCAACCAGCTGCTAGAAAGAAAATACGATTATGAAATGCTCCACCTCCATTTTAAACTACCATTCCCCAGAGAATCCACATTTGCACCTAGGCATGGACAGCACATTTCCTTCTGGTGTGCACCCAGGGATTTATTATTATTATTTGGCAGTCTTAAATATCAGAGGATACTAGAATTGCAGAGTTGGAAAGGACCACAGAAGGTCATCTAGTTCAACCCCCTGCAATGCAGGAACCACAGGTAAAGAATCTCTGACAGGGGGGCACCTGACCTCTGCTTTAAAACCTCCAATGAATCTTAGAATTACAGAGTAGGAAGGGACCCCAAGAGCAATTCACATCAGAGTTGAAAGCAGCCTTCCTTGACACATTCTCCAGCATCCTGGCTGCATTGTGGACTTGGCCCCAGGCTTTGTTTGGATGGCTTCCTTCAGCTCCAGAGATGCCTTTATGAGTCTGTTAGCCCTCTGGCCAAGGGCACTTTATAGGTCTTGGCTGATTGCAGAAGGAATCCCTTTAATGGGTTTTTCCTTTGCTGTCCCAGTGGGTCCAGTTTCCACCAGGTACTCTGTCACACTCCTATGAGCAATGGGGTGATGTGACAGGGGGGGGGGGAGAGAGGCTAATGCTATTCTAGGCTGCCTCAACAGAAGGGCATTGATAGAGGCTACAGGTCATTGGAGGTGATTCTACAAATGTTCACACTCACTAGGAGGGTGGTACCATGCATTGGTTGTAAGCTGGTTGGTTTGTACCCTCCACACCAACAAGTTATCCCTGCAACACTTGATCACACCACTTCATGGGAAGACCTTGTCTAACTGCAAGTGGACAGGTAACATAGGCAAGGTGCTAGTCACTGCTACAGAACTTGAAATTCATCCCTCATTTGTGAGACTCTCAATTGGAAAGCCTCTTAGGTGGCAATGCCATAAAGGATCTGTCTGTTCATCAAGAGTACAGGTATCAGATCACACAGGCCATAAGGACAAGTAAAATTCACATGGATCTGGCTTCTCTTGAAATTGGTCCAGTGGGCCATTCAAGGTGATTAACAACTTCAAGGAAGCTTTGTCACATACAGGTTTCAAAACATGGCCTTGGAGGCAAAACCCTCCACAGCTTAAGAACATAATGTTTGTGTGTGCTACCCCTGCTGGTTCAACATCAATATAAAACACTCTTGGGTGGAAGGTCTGCGCCACATTTTGTTTCAGCTGCAGTTAGTTAGGCTAAAAAAAAGAAGAAGAAAAAGTTATAGTGGGTGCTGTTTTGCCACCCACCCAACGTTCAGCATGGTATGCAGTCAGGAAGATGATAATCCAGACACTCTTGTGCTCAGATGGCAGTGAGGAGAGCTGGTGTCCAAAACCTTGTTGACTTGAGGGTCAGAGATGATGACACTCTGGGAAATCTTTCTGTACGTCTGAGGAAAACAGCTTTCATTAACCCCAGTGCTTCATCCCAATTGGGGCTAACAGACTCAGTGATATTTTTTGTAGAAAAAGAGGTGCCGGAACTCACCATGAACGCCTCCCTTGTTCTCTTAGAATAGCAATGATGTCCACCTGAGGGGGTCAGAACTGAGTTCCATCTTTAAAAAAGCCCTGGATAGACTGGTCTCACTGAGTATAAGGTAAAAGGTAAAGGTACCCCTGCCCGTACGGGCCAGTCTTGACAGACTCTAGGGTTGTGCGCCCATCTCACTCAAAGAGGCCGGGGGCCAGCACTGTCCGGAGACACTTCCGGGTCACGTGGCCAGCGTGACATCGCTGTTCTGGCGAGCCAGAGCTGCACACGGAAACGCCGTTTACCTTCCCGCTAGTAAGCGGTCCCTATTTATCTACTTGCACCCGGGAGTGCTTTCAAACTGCTAGGTTGGCAGGCGCTGGGACCGAACGACGGGAGCGCACCCCGCCGCGGGGATTCGAACCGCCGACCTTTTGATCGGCAAGCCCTAGGCATTGAGGCTTTAACCCACAGCGCCAGAACCTCCATTGACATGTAAACTTCCTTCAGAGGAACTAAAGCAAGTCATTGATGAGCCCATGCAAATTCCAGAGTGGCCCTGTCATACTCCGTCTGTAGAGAGGTGTGTGAAACAAGTCACAGAGGCAGCAGGCAGGGTGTATACACATGAGAAATGTAAGGGCTACATCAGAGGTCAAGAAGAAAGTTGGCAGCTGATGTCCAAGCTAATGTTGTATACTTAGTAGGATATGTTTTATGCAGAATTTTTTTTATAGTATTATCTGACATTTTCAGAAGGTAAAAATAAAATTCTGTGGTCTTCTGAGAACAGTTTACGTGCTTTTTAATCCAACATAGATTTACCAAGCTAAATACTGTATAATCACAAAAATAAGAGCACTCAAAAACATGTTTTAAGACCCCACACTGAAGAAATTAGCAAAAATTAAGCTTCACCCCCTAAAATGACCTGCTCTACCCTGACATCATGCCTGCCACTACACCACCCTCTCCTCCTACTCTTAAGAAACTGAGCCTGCTGTTTGGAGGAAGTTCCA
>NW_028148477.1:0-8603 GCF_965153285.1 Podarcis tiliguerta
AGTCAGGTGTTTTATATTTGGTTGACCAGTCTAGTGGCTCTGGCCTTCTCACAATCACTCCTTCCATTTTCAGAATATTGCACATCTCTTCGATTTCAGCAATTGCTTTCTTCACGTGATCCTGGGGGAAACTCTGGCCTCCATACTTCTGATAGAACCCCCAGTACTTCTCGTAGGTATTCGCCTGGTAATCAATAAAGAAAAAGCAGAGAAAAAGCAGACATGAACCAGCAGCATATTAACATTGCAAAGAATCACTCTGTACAGTATTCATCTACAGTGGTACCTCGCAAGACGAATGCCTCGGAAGACAAAAAACTCGCAAGACGAAAGAGTTTTTCGTTTTCTGAGTTGCTTCGCAAGACGGATTTCCCTATGGGCTTGCTTCGCAAGACGAAAACGTCTTGTGCCTTTTTTAAAAAAACGCCAATGCATTCCTATGGGAAAACCGTCAATACACATTGGTGCTGCGCAAGACGAAAAAATTCACAAGACGAAAAAACTCGCAGAACGAATTAATTTCGTCTTGCGAGGCACCACTGTACTAACAGTTAAACAACAGTATGTCAATCTCATAGGACTTGTATATTCAGGTGATTGCATTTTCTAAGTTTTTAAAACTATTTTTTAATAGTATTACATCTGCTGAACAACCACAGCTAATTTTTTCCCTTCCCACTCTTATTTCAAAGCTATTTTTGTCAGAAAGGCACCTGGCTAATTTGGTTGCCAATAAATATTGCAGCAAACATTTCTGAGATCATGGTCTTTCCAACGATTGGCTCTTGTCTAGGTTTGTTAATGGTCTTGCTTTAAATGTTGTGAGGATCCTATGGCCTTTTGAAATGTGCTTTTTTGGAGTGGGGGTTATTGGGTTGTTTTTATTTTGATTATGTATTTTGTGGTTTTATATTTGGATTTTATTCTGTGAACTGCCCTGAGACCTCCGGGTACAGGGGGGTAAATAAATTCAAATAATAATAATGTATTTTAACTTGTCATAACCAAGCCATGTGGGGGTAATAAATAAAAATTATTGCTATTCACATGGCAGCTGAATCACATGGCACCACTGCAACTGCAAGTAGGAGAAATTCCACTGAGATGAGCAAGAGGGATTGCCGGACAGTTTTCCATAGAGTCCTGAGCTTAGACTAGAAAGACCTGAGTTCAAATCCCCATTCAGCACAGAGTTAACTGGGCAACCTCGCGTCAGCCTTTCCCCCCTCTGTTATTTATATGCCACCCATGGGTTGCCCCAGCCACTCTAGGCTTCTTCTAGCAAAATATAAAAATACAAGGAACATGATTACATTGGCAATTTCTACTCCTGTTTCCATCAAAATTGTTCAACATCCCTAGTTAAGACTTGTAGCACCACTTAACCTGAAGCACCACTTTAGCTAATGGGGCCTCCTGCTGCTGCCGCACCGCCGGAGCACGATTTCTGTTCTCATCCTGAAGCAAAGTTCTTAACCCGAGGTACTATTTCTGGGTTAGTGGAGTCTGTAACCTGAAGCGTATGTAACCAGAGGTACCACTGTAGTGGAATGAGTGTTGTAGCCAGCCTCCTTCCACAGAATGCAAGCAAAGCTTTGCACATATGCAATTCATTATATGTGAATGCCACGTATTAAGTCTTTGAACAAGTGAATGTGGCTTTTAAATAATAAATAAATACAGCCCCCCCCCACCGGCTTCTAAAAAAAGAGGTCAGCAGAGCAGTGAGCTCAGCCAACAGAGAACATCTGTGACTGTATTTAAGTTTCAGTAGGGAAATGTTAAGAAGGCCTTTAGACAGCTAGAAGATGAATTGCTGCAGCGGCGGCCAAATGTACAGTACACAGCCCGAGATTTTCTGCCAGCAGGACTCAGTCCTGGAGACTCAGAAATGGCCTGGAATGAAACCTGTAACATAAGCACGACCTTCAGAGACTGCCAGCTCAGCAACTCGGAACCTACATGTCAAACTGCTCATTGCAGGCTGTGATAAATGCACTTTTAAAAAATAATAAAAAGCACCCTTTTAAAAATAAAATACAGTGGTACCTCAGGTTACATACGCTTCAGGTTACAGACTCCGCTAACCCAGAAATAGTGCTTCAGGTTAAGAACTTTGCTTCAGGATGAGAACAGAAATCGTGCTCCGGCGGTGCGGCAGCAGCAGGAGGCCCCATTAGCTAAAGTGGTGCTTCAGGTTAAGAACAGTTTCAGGTTAAGTACGGACCTCTGGAACGAATTAAGTACTTAACCCGAGGTACCACTGTATATAAAAGCGGTTTGCTACCCTCTCAACTCTGTTGGAAAACTGTGTTGTAAACTTCCCTTGGTGTCATTCCAGGGGCCTGGAGACTCTTATCAGAAGCCACACAAGTACGAGATTATAGGGGTCTGCTTGGAAACACCGTTTCCTGATATTTATGTAGTGCTCTCAATGGACACAGCATTTCACAGAGTATGGTGATACCACAACCCCTTCAAAAAAAGTTCCCTGCTGCCCCTATGAGGCTTACAATTTAAATTACGATTTAAGAGCATAGACCATACCTAAGTGGCAGAATATGGTATATACTGTATAAAGGTAAAGGACCCCGGACGGTTAAGTCCAGGCAAAGGCGACTATGGGGTTGTGGCGCTCATCTTGCTTTCAGGCTGAGGGAGCCGGCATTTGTCCTCAGACAGTTTCCCTATGCCCGTGAACCTCTTTCCCATCTCAAGCTGGCAGCGTCTCAGGCTGTCCTCTTTTTGCTCTTCAATATATGGCAACCCTAGGGACGAGGGTGGCGCTGTGGGTTAAACCACAGAGCATGGGGCTTGCCGATCAGAAGGTCGGCAGTTCGAATCCCCGCAATGGGGTGAGCTCCTGTTTCTCGGTCCCTGCTCCTGCCAATCTAGCAGTTCGAAAGCACCTCAAAGGGCAAGTAGATAAATAGGTACCATTCTGGTGGGAAGGTAAACGGCGTTTCCGTGTGCTGCTCTGGTTTGCCAGAAGCGGCTTAGTCATGCTGGCCACATGACCCGGAAGCTGTACGCCGGCTCCCTCAGCCAATAAAGCGAGATGAGCGCCGCAACCCCAGAGTCGGCCCTGACTGGACCTAATGGTCAGGGGTCCCTTTACCTTTATATGGCAACCCTATGCAATCCCTCCGAAAATTGACCTGTGAAGCAGCTACGTCTCTTAGAGGTTTCTTGCTTCACTTGCTAAACCGCATCGCTTCCATGTGCCGACACAACTGTCAAGCCACTCAAATATTATCAGTGTATTTACTTCTCTACCTGCAGGCGATAGTGTTCTTTGCAGCCAGATTAATCTGGCAGCATGCAAATGTCAAGATCTGGAAAACGAATGCTGGGCTGACAGCGCAGCTGAATGAATGTTGACTCTAAAGTAATTCTCATTGTGCTCAGTAATCCTTCCTCCTTAGCAAGCGTGTTTAGGGTTTGCTCTCTAAATAAACTGTGAAAGTAAGTGCAGAAGCATGATATAATAAAATTAATATGGGCTTGTCAAGCAGAGCCCGAGTGCCGGATCTGATAGTCCCAAGGGTGTCTTTTTTAAAAAAAATCCTGACGAAGTTTTCACTGCCCGTCCCTGGTTTGACTCGAAAGCAGTTTTCCGTGTGTCCTCCGTGTGTCAGCCAGAGCTAATGGAAACTGCACTCCGAAATATCTGAAGGAAGCCAGCTTGATGAAGGCTGCTCTTACTACTGCTGGCTGTTGAGCACTTAGAAGAGATTTTGTGGGGTGAAATAAAGTTTCAGCCCCACACTTTTACAACTGCTGCATAGAGTAGGTAGCCCCAGTGGCGTAGCATGGGGGGTACAGGGGGGGCCGGCCGCACCAGGCGCAACATCTGGGGGGTAGGGTTAGGGGGCGCAAATCCATGGGTTAGGGAGCGCAAATCCACGGGTTAGGGGGTGCAAATTACTTGCCTTGTCCCGGGTGCTGACAACCCACGCTACGCCACTGGGTAGCCCACCCCACCCCCGGCTCCACTACAAGAATACAGTGGTACCTTGGGTTAAATAATTAATTCGTTCCGGAGGTCCGTTCTTAACCTGAAACTGTTCTTAACCTGAAGCACCGCTTTAGCTAATGGGGCCTCCTGCTGCCACCGCACCGCCGGAGCACGTTTCTGTTCTCATCCTGAAGCAAAGTTCTTAACCCGAGGTACTATTTCTGGGTTAGCGGAGTCTGTAACCTGAAGCGTATGTAACCTGAGGTACCACTGTACAGAACTTGGCCACCCTTTACTTACAGGGTTATCCGGAGGTTTAGAGTATGTTGCCAACAATATGCTGATGACACAAATCTCTATTTCTCCTTTACATCTGCAGGCATGGCAGTGGAGGTGCTGGACGGGTGTCTTGCCTCGGAAATGGAAATGAGAGCCAACAAACTCAAGCTCAATCCAGATAAGACGGAGGCCCTGCGAGTGGCACTTCCCCAGACTGGATGGCTGGGAGATTGCCAGCTCTTGATGGCATTACACTCCCTCTGAAGGAGCTGGTTCACAGCTTGAGGGTATTCCTTTGCTATCGCTTGAGGCTCAGGTGGCCTCAGTGGCGCTGAGTACCTTCTATTAGCTTTGGCTGGTGGCCCAGCTGCACCACTACTGTATCTGCAAAGGGATAGCCTAACTGTTGTTGTTTATGCTCTGGTAACCTCTAGGTTAGATTACCGCAACGTGTTATACATAGGGCTGCCTTTGAACACTGTTCAGAAACTTCAGCTGGTGCAGAATTTGGCAGCCAAGCTGCTCACCGGGGCAAAATAGTTTTACAGTCAGTATTACACTGACTAAACCAGCTGCCAATTAGTTTCTGGGCCCAATTCAAAGTGTCTGTCTGAGCTTGCAATTCCCTCCTTGTAAGAGCTACAAAATTGGAAGCAAGCCATTTTTTTCTTGCAATAACTTTTACAGTGGTGCCCCGCAAGACGAATGCCTCGCAAGACGGAAAACCCGCTAGACGAAAGGGTTTTCCGTTTTGGAGGACAAATTTGCTATGGGCTTGCTTCGCAAGACGAAAATGTCTTGCGATTCCTGGGGGGTTTTTTCCACTCCCCACCCCCTTTTTCTAAGGCACTAAGCTGCTAATAGCCTTTTAGCAGCTAATCTGCTAATCCCTTAAACCTTTAATAGCCGCTAATAGCCGCTAAACCGCTAATAGCGCTAATCCGCTAATGGGCTTGCTTCGCAAGACGAAAAAACCGCTAGACGAAGAGACTCACGGAACGGATTCTTATCGTCTTGCGAGGCACCACTGTATTTACAAATTGATTGGGGATAGCAGGCAGGCACCCAGACAGAAAGAATCCCGCAAATGCTTTTAGAAGTTTTTGGTACTCGTAGCAAAACAGACATTGTAGAAGCCTGTTATTGCAAAACCTCTCCAGCGTTTGCAGAAGTGGGAAGCTGCAAAGAGCATGCCTAAAGTCTTGCGACGCAGACAGCGCATGGTTTACCTTGACCTCCACAGAGAAAGGAGGAACGCAGGCATTTTCGGCTCTTCCCACAATGACTTCCTCCAGCGGGTCCCATTCGTTGTATGAGCAAACAGGGCAATCCTCGGGAACAGGGTCAGGGGCCTTGTGATTTTCATCAGCAACAGCACAGGTCGTCTGGGAGGCTGCAGCTGCGTGGGTGCTCTGGAAAGTTCGCTGCACCCATCCTGTGAAGACGCGTCCAAGCTTAAATGAAAAAACAAAAAGTGTGGGGGGGGGAGGTCGTCACTTCATTAATTTAGATTATTTAAACATCATTCTGCTAAGCGAGGAGCCAAGGGGCTAGACCTCATGATCTCGACAGCGCACAGACACCCACACACCCAAGAAGCTCCATCCTCACAGCGGCCAAGACAACGATTCTCTTCTAGGGAAGAAAGGTTCTCCATCTCATTTGCCTCAAGTATTTGAATGGCAAGATTCTTTTTTATTATTATTAGTAAAGATTTTCTTGTTTTACAGAAGTATGTGTAATGTCTCTCGTATTTTTTCCATGTAACATTTTTACAAATCAGTTTCATTTGTTGAGACATTGGGGGGAAAGGGGGGGAGGGGGGAAGATGGGTGCGGGTGGGATCGGGTGGCAATAATAATAATAATAATAATAATAATAATAATAATTTATTATTTATACCCTGCCCATCTGGCTGGGTTTCCCCAGCCACTCTGGGCGGCTTCCAACAAAACACTAAAATACAATAATCTATTAAACATTAAAAGCTTAAGCTCTATTTTGCTTAATGTATGTAGGGTTTGGTGTCAGAGTTGCTCGTGCAGGTTCTCTGCTGTACATTTGTGTTTCTTTGGTGGTGAGAGAGGTTGGGGTTGGCCTAAGGTGTAGTTGTTTGTTTGTGATTGGCTGTAGTGATCTTTGTTTTCGTGTGGGGAAAGATTCTTTTTTTAAAAAGTAAATTTTAGCGCCTCACCCACTTGCAAGCAGGTTCATGCATTATCTGTGCAAATGAACTCATCGTGTGTGAGATTGCTTGCACCAGCAATGTGCAGAATCGTGATTTCTTTTCCCCGTGAGCAGGAACGTCGCAAGTGCTCGAACATTCACCTGAATGCACAGTGAGTAAAAGTGGGGGGTGGGGCATGCCTGCAAGCCGCCCCCCCCCCTCCACTAAGTCTTCCAGCTGCTCTTCAGATCTACAATTAGCAAAGAAAGGGAACCGGTTCGAAGGGAGGTTTCAAAGCACGTTCAGTCAAAGACACTTTTTTAAAGCCTTCAGCCCTTCATGCTAGTTGCGCAAAAATCGGAAGACTAATGCTGAACAGCGCAATTTATTTTCCTGTGCTTGAAGAGAACTCTCAAGCCTCAAAGCACAAAGACCCAGTTCAGTAAACCCAGCTTAGGAAAAAGAAATGAACTCAAGCATTGCTGCCTTCTTGTGCTCATAAAAAGTCCCCAAGAAACTTTCTGAAAATGCAGTAAGTGAAATCAGGTGCAGGCACAAATTGTACACAAGCCCCATCCCCAACACCCCAGACCAGAAGCATGGGACCTGATTTGGGTTTGCTCTGGGCCCCGCAAACCCTCTCAGCAGCTCCACAGGAGGGGCTGTGTTGCATGCAAGATCCTGGGCAGCTGCGCAGGGTCTATTTGCAGAGGGAGAGTAAACGCAAAGCGCTCGAGGAAGGGGAACAACTGTGCCGACTGCCCTATATCACCAGAAAACATTCGGTGGAGCGGGGCCAGCAGCTGGCGCTTCATGAATTGGACAGCAAGCAGTAAGAATTTCAGCACCGGGAGTGAGCAGTCAACAAAAGCTGCTGCTGTAAACGTATCCAAGCCAGGACATGACACAACACACCTCACCGGGGAGAGGGATCTTTACAAAAGATGGTCTGCTACAGAGCCACAGCTCTCCCCATACTTCCAACATACGCTCCAACATTTCTCCGATGAAAATAGGGTCGTCCTATGTCATTATTATTAATATTATTATTATACCTGTATACCGGTCCTATATACCTGAAGGAGCGTCTCCACCCCCATCACAGAATCATAGAGTTGGAAGAGACCACAAGGGCCATCGAGTCCAACCCCCTGCCAAGCAGGAAACACCATCAGAGCACTCCTGACATATGGCTGTCAAGCCTCTGCTTAAAGACCTCCAAAGAAGGAGACTCCACCACACTCCTTGGCAGCAAATTCCACTGTCGAACAGCTCTTACTGTCAGGAAGTTCTTCCTAATGTTTACGTGGAATCTTCTTTCTTGTAGTTTGGATCCATTGCTCCATGTCTGCTTCTCTGGAGCAGCAGAAAACAACCTTTCTCCCTCCTCTATGTGACATCCTTTTATATATTTGAACATGGCTATCATATCACCCCTTAACCTCCTCTTCTCCAGGCTAAACATGCCCAGCTCCCTTAGCCATTCCTCATAAGGCATCGTTTCCAGGCCTTTGACCATTTTGGTTGCCCTCCTCTGGACACGTTCCAGTTTGTCAGTGTCCTTCTTGAACTGTGGTGCCCAGAACTGGACACAGTACTCCAGGTGAGGTCTGACCAGAGCAGAATACAATGGCACTATTACTTCCCTTGATCAAGTTTGTGGTCAACCAAGACTCCTAGATCCTTTTCACATGTACTGCTCTCAAGCCAGGTGTCACCCATCTTGTATTTGTGCCTCTCATTTTTTTTGCCCAAGTGCAATACTTTACATTTCTCCCTGTTAAAATTCATCTTGTTTGTTTTTGCCCAGTTCTCTAATCTGTCAAGGTCGTTTTGAAGTGTGATCCTGTCCTCTGGGGTGTTAGCCACCCCTCCCAGTTTGGTGTCATCTGCAAATTTGATCAGGATGCCCTTGAGTCCATCATCCAAGTCGTTGATAAAGATGTTGAATAAGACCGGGCCCAAGACAGAACCCTGTGGCACCCCACTAGTCACTCTTCATTTACCCCATGCTTAATTAGTTTTAGTAGTTTAACTTTGTCCCCACGTGGGGTCTGTTGAAATGCTCAGAAGAAATCTGATTGGTTCTTACAAACACTCTGTAAAAGTTATTTTGTGAATACAACGACCTGGGGACCTGGGCCGAGGGGTGGAGGCAGAGAGAGATTATTATATGCACCCTTCCCAGAGTCTTGCTGG
>NW_028148476.1:0-8000 GCF_965153285.1 Podarcis tiliguerta
AAACCAACCAGCTCCTTAATAATAATAATAATAATAATAATAGAATAATAATAATAACAACAGAAACCAACCAGCTCCTTCTTAATAATAATAATAATAATAATAGAATAATAATAATAACAACAGAAACCAACCAGCTCCTTCTTAATAATAATAATAATAATAATAATAATAATAATAGAATAATAATAATAATAACAACAGAAACCAACCAGCTCCTTCTTAATAATAATAATAATAATAATAATAATAATAATAGAATAATAATAATAATAACAACAGAAACCAACCAGCTCCTTATTATTAATAATAATAATAATAATAGAATAATAATAATAATAACAACAACAGAAACCAACCAGCTCCTTAATAATAATAATAATAATAATAATAATAATAGAATAATAATAATAATAATAATAAGCTCCTGGCTCTTCCCTTAATAATAATAATAATAATAATAATAATAACAAGCCCCTCCCCGCCTTCATTAACCCCCAATAACCGAGGGGGGCGGGGGGGCGCCTCCCGATCGATTCCCAATCAATACTATCGATTACCCCCCCTTCCCTTCAATCCCCCTTACCTCCCCCAGCTCGCCGCTCCCCTCCGCCCCGTAGCGCAGCCGCCCCTTCCCGCTGGCCCGCAGCGCCGCCAGCGCGGTCCCGCGGAGCCGCTGCGACTCCATGCGGGTCCGAGGCTTCGGAAAGGCCGACTAGGCCGCGTTTCCACGGCAACCGCGGGTCGGAGCCAATGAGAGGCGTCCGGAGGCGGGCGGAAGGCGGAGGGACGGGATGCTGGGCCAATGAGAAGGCGCGAGGCTGGTAATCCAAGCGGAAGGCGAGAAAAGGCCTGAAGGAGGACTAGGCCGCGTTTCCTAGGCAACCGGCGCGGGCAGCCAATGAGAGGCGGCCGGAGGCGGGTGGAAGGCGGAGGGACGGGCCGGGCGGCCAATGACAGGGCGCGACGCTGGTAATCCAAGCGGAAGGCGAGAAAACCGGCGCTGGCAGCCAATGAGAGGCGCACGGAGGCGGGCGGAAGGCGGAGGGACGGGCAGCTCGGCCTATGAGAAGGCGCGACGCTGGTCGCTCTAGCCAATCCAAGCGCAAGGCGAGAAAAGGCCCGCGTTTCCCCGGCGACCGGCGCGGGCAGCCAATGAGAGGAGCCCGGAGGCGGGCGGAAGGCGGAGGGACGGGATGCTGGGCCAATGAGAGGGCGCGACGCTGGTCGCTCTAGCCAATCCACGCGCAAGGCGAGAAAAGGCCCGCGTTTCGCCGGCAACCGGCGCGGGCAGCCAATGAGAAGCGTCCGGAGGCGGGCGGAAGGCGGAGGGACGGGCCGGCCGGCCTATGAGAGGGCGCGACGCTGGTCGCTTTAGGCAAGCCAAGCGGAAGGCCCGAAGAAGGACTAGGCCGCGTTTTCTAGGCAACAGGCGCCGGCAGCCAATGAGAGGCGACCGGAGGCGGGCGGAAGGCGGAGGGACGGGCCGGGCGGCCTATGAGAGGGCGCGACGCATCCAAACGGAAGGCAAGGGCCGCCTACGACACTGAGTGACAGCCCGCTTGGCCTATGAGAGGGCCGGGCTGCTTTCCCGCGTCTGAGAGACCCCGCCCTAGGCTGACTGACAGGCCGTTTGGCCTGTGAACGGGCGGGATGCTTGTTAGCGCAAGTGAGAGCAGGGCCCGCCTATGAGGTTGAGTGACAACCCGTTCTGCCTATGAACGAGCAGGATACCTTTTGCTGGAAGGTGAGGCCCGCCTATGACGTTGACTGACAGCCGCGCTGGCCTATGAGCGAGCCGGGCTGCTTTCCCGCGTCTGAGAGACCCCGCCTATGACGGTGAGTGACAGCCGCGCTGGCCTATGAGCGAGCCGAACAGCTTTCCCTCAGGGGAGAGACTCCGCCCTACGCTGAGTGAGTCGAGTCAGTTCGGCCTATTAGCGGGCGGCATTGCTTTCCCTCGTCGGCGAGGGCCCGCCTATGTGGTTGAGTGACAGCCCGTTTGGCTTATGAGAGGGCCGGACTGCTTTCCCGCGTCTGAGAGACCCCGCCCCACGCTGAGTGACAGGCCGCTCGGCCTATGAGAGGGAGGGAATGTTTTCCCTCATGGGCGAGGGCCCGCCTATGAGGGGGAGTGACAGCCCGCTTGGCCTATGAGAGGGAGGGACTCCTTTGCCGAGGCGGAGAGGCCCCGCCCCACGCTGAGTGACAGCCCGTTCGGCCTATGAACGGGCGGAATACCTTTTGTCGTCGTTAAAAAGGAAAGGGAAGGCCCGCCTATGAAGGTGAGTGACAGGTCGCTCGTTCAATGAGCGACCCGGACTGCTTTCCCGCGTCTGAGAGACCCCGCCTAGGACGGTGAGTGACAGCCCGTTAGGCCTATGAGCGAGCCGAACAGCTTTCCGTCATGGGCGAGGGCCCGCCTATGTCGTTGAGTCACAGCCCGTTTGGCTTATGAGAGGGGCGGACTGCTTTCCAGGATGGGAAAGAGCCCGCCCCACGTTGAGTGACAGGCCGCTCGGCCTATGAGAGGGAGGGAATGGTTTCCCTCATGGGCGAGGGCCCGCCTATGTCGTTGAGTGACAGTCCGCTTGGCCTATGAGAGGGGCGGACTGCTTTCCCTCATGGGCGAGGGCCCGCCTAGGACAATGAGTGACAGCCCGCTCGGCCTATGAACGGGCGGGATACTTTAGGTCGTCGATAGCGGCAAGGGGAGACCGCCTAAGACATTGAGTGACAGCCACGCTGGCCTATGAGAGGGCCGGACTGCTTTCCCGCGTCTAAGAGACCCCGCCCTAGGCTGAGTGACAGGCCGTTCGTCCTATGAGAGGGAGGAAATGTTTTCCCTCATGGGCGAGAGCCCGCCTATGTCGTTGAGTGACAGCCGCTTTGGCTTATGAGCGCTAGGACTGCTTCAGTAGCGGGGAGTGAGGCCCGCCTTTGAGGTTGAGTGACAGCGGCGCTTGACCAATGAGAGGGCGGGACTGCTTTCCCTCATCGGAGAGAACCCGCCCCACGCTGATAGACAGCCTGTCCGGCCTATGAGCGAGCCGGACTGTTTTCCCTCCTGGGCGAAGCCCCGCCCGATGTTGAGTGACAGGCCTTTCGGACTATGATACTTTAGGCCGTCGAGAGCTGGAAGGGGAGGCCCGCCTAAGACATTGAGTGACAGCCCGCTTGGCCTATGAGAGGGCCGGGCTGCTTTCCCGCGTCGGAGAGACCCCGCCCCACGCTGACTGACAGGCTGTTTGGCCTATGAACGGGCGGGATGCTTGTTAGAGCAAGTGAGAGCAGGGCCTGCCTATGACGTTGAGTGACAACCCGTTCTGCCTATGAACGGGCGGGAGACTTTTTGCGGGAAGGTGAGGCCCGCCTATGACGTTGAGTGACAGCCCGCTTGGCCTATGAGAGGGCAGGATTGCTTTCCCGCGGCTGAGAGACCCCGCCTATGACGTTGACTGACTGCCGCGCTGGCCTATGAGCGAGCCGAACAGCTTTCCCGCGTCTGGGAGACCCCGCCCTACGCTGAGTGACAGGCCGCTCGGCCTATGAACGGGCGGAATGCTTTTCGTCGTCGTTAAAAGGGAAGGGGAGGTCCGCCTATGAGGGTGAGTGACAGGTCGGTCGTCCAATGAGCGACCCTGACTGATAAGTTGGCAAATGCAATTCTTTCCATCGCATCTTCCTGGCTTTTTGTGGCAAAGTTTGCAAATGCAATAAAAATAAATTTGCAATTATTTCAATTGCATCTTCCTTGCTTTTTTTTGGCAAAGTTTGCAAATGCAATAATTTCCATTGCATCCTCCTTGCTCCCCCCCCCAAGTTTGCAAATGCAATAATAATAAGTTTGCAAATGCAATCATTTCCATTGCATCCTCCTTCCTTTTTTTTTTTTGCAACGTTTGCAAATGCAATAATAATAATAAGTTTGCAAATGCAATAATATCCATTGCATCTTCATTGCTTTTTGTAAGTTTGCAAATGCAGAGAAGGAACCGGATTTGCAAAAGGCATGCAATCATTTCAACGTTTGCAAATGCAATCATTTGGCAAATCCAATCATTTTCAGTTTGCAAATGCAATAATCGTAATTTGCAAATGCAATGATTTCCATTGCATCTTCCTTGCTGTTTGTTGCAAAGTTTGCAAAGGCAATAAAAATAAGTTTGCAAATGCATAATAAGTTTGCAAATGCAATCATTTGGCAAATGCAATAATTTTCAGTTTGCAAAGGCAATAATCATAAGTTTGCAAATGCAATTATTTCAATTGCATCTTCCTGGCTGTTTGTTGCAAAGTTTGCAAATGCAATAAAAATAAGTTTGCAAATGCAACTGGTTATTTTTGACATTTGCCAACTTCCTGGTGTTTGTCAAAATGCAATCATTTTAAGTTTGAAAATGCAATCAGAATCAGTTTGCAAATGCAAGGATTTCCATTCCATCCTCCTTGCTTTTTTTTGCAAAGTCTGCAAATGCAATAATAAGTTTGCAAATGCGATAATTTCCATTGCATCTTCCTTGCTTTATTTTGGCAAAGTTTGCAAATGCAATAATTTCCATTGCATCTTCCTTGCTTTTTTTTTTTTGCAACGTTTGCAAATGCAATCAGAATAAGTTTGCAAATGCAATCATTTCAGAAGCATTTTCATTGCTTTTTTTTTTTGCAAAGTTTGCAAATGCAATAATTTCTATTGCCTCTTCCTTGCTTTTTGTTGCAAAGTTTCCAAATGCAATCATTTTAATTTTGCAAATTTGCAAAAACAAGCAAGGAAGATGCAATGGAAATTATTGCATCTTTCTTGCTTTTTTTTTGCAAAGTTTGCAAATGCAATAATAATCAGTTTGCAAACACAGATTTGACATTCGCAAACTTCCTGGTGTTTGCAAAAAAAAAACAACAATTGAAATTATTGCATGCCTTTTGCAAATCCGGTGCCTTCTCTGCATTTGCAAAGTTATAAAAAGCAATGAAGATGCAATTGATATTATTGCATTTGCAAACTTAAAATGATTGCATTTGCAAAATGATTGCATTTGCAAACTTTGCCCCCCCCCCAAAAAAGCAAGGAAGATGCAATGGAAATTATTGCATTTGCAAAGTTATTATTATTGCATTTGCAAAATTTGCAAGAAAAAAAGCAAGGAAGATGCAATGGAAATGATGGCATTTGCAAACTTATTATTATTGCATTTGCAAACTTTGCAAAAAAAAAAAGCAAGGAGGATGCAATGGAAATTATTGCATTTGCAAACTTATTATTATTTTATTTCTGGCTATCGGTCGAATAAAGGAAATTGATTGATTGAAATTATTATTATTGCATTGGCAAACTTTGCAAAAAAAAAAAAGCAAGGAAGATGCAATGGAAATTATTGCATTTGCAAACTTATTATTATTTTATTTCTGACTATCGGTCGAATAAAGGAAATTGATTGATTGAACTTATTATTATTGCATTGGCAAACTTTGCAAAAAAAAGCAAGGAAGATGCAATGGAAATTATTGCATTTGCAAACTTATTATTATTGCATTTGCAAACTTATTATTATTGCCTTTGCAAACTGATTATTATTGCATTTGCAAACTTTGCAATAAAAAAAAGCAAGGAGGATGCAATGGAAATTATTTCATTTGCAAACTTATTATTATTGCATTTGCAAACTTTGCAAAAAAAAAAAGCAAGGAGGATGCAATGGAAATGATTGCATTTGCAAACTTAAAATGATTGCATTTGCCAAATTATTGCATTTGCAAACTTTGCAACAAACAGGAAGGAAGAGGCAATAGAAATAATTGCATTTGCAAACTTATGATTATTGCATTTGCAAACTGAAAATTATTGCATTTGCAAACTGAAAATGATTGCATTTGCAAACTGAAAATTATTGCATTTGCCAAATTATTGTATTTCCTAAATTATTGCATTTGCCAAATTCTTGCATTTGCAAACGCTGCAAAAAAAAGGCAAGGGAGATGCAATGGAAATTATTGCATTTGCAAACTTTGCAACAAAAAGCAAGGAAGATGCAATGGAAATTATTTCATTTGCAAACTTTGCAAAAAAAAAAAAGCAAGGAAGATGCAATGGAAATTATTTCATTTGCAAACTTATTATTATTTCATTTGCAAACTTATTATTATTGCATTTGCAAACTTATTATGACTGCATTTGCAAACTTTGCAAAAAAAAAGCAAGGAGGATGCAATGGAAATGATTGCATTTGCAAACTAATATTATTGCATTTGCAAACTTATTATTATTGCATTTGCAAACTTATTATGCATTTGCAAACTTATTATGCATTTGCAAACTTATTTTTATTCCATTTGCAAACTTATTTTTATTGTCTTTGCAAACTGAAAATGATTGCATTTGCCAAATGATTGCATTTGCAAACTTTGCAACAAACAGGAAGGAAGATGCAATTGAAACAATTGCATTTGCAAACTGAAAATTATTGCATTTGCAAACTGAAAATTATCGCATTTATGCATATATGTAAACGTTTCCCAATCTTCAGTAAATTTAAAATAAATTTTAATTTAAACTTTAATTTTAACTTTAATTTAATTTTAATTTAAACGTTACTAAAAGTAAAGTTACTATTAGTAAAAATTACTATGAAAAGTAATTTCCCAGAAGGGGGAAATGACAATAAATAAATTATTATTATTATTATTATTATTATTATTATTATTATTATTATTATTAAATCTCTGATCTCGTCGATTTCGAATCCTTCCTGTCAGTCTATCGAGTTCATCTTCAAATTAACATGATTGCATTTTTGCAAACACCAGGAAGTTGGCAAATGTCAAAAATAACCGGTTTTGCAAGGGCGTGTAAAGTTGCACCGGAGGAATGTGGCCGGTGCAACTTTTTGCAGGGTTGGGCTGGATTCGAACGCAGGTCTGACCGGCTGCCCATTGGCTTCCTGGTTGCCGGGCAGAATGGCGGAGGGTCCGAAAATCCAGCTCTTTGTGAAGGTGAGATGGGAAGGGAAGTGGAGTAAAGTATAAGTAAAGTATAAGTAAAGTAAAGAGTAAAGTAAAAAAGTAATGTAAAGTAAATAAGTAATGTAAAGTAAATAAGAAGATAAGATGATAAGACAAGATAAGATAAGATAAGATAGTAAGGATAGGATAGTATAGTATAGTAAATATAGTTAAGATAAGATGATAAGATAAGATGATATGATAAGATAAGATAAGATAGTAAAGTAAGTAAGTATAGTATAGTATAGTAGTTAGTATAGTATAGTAGTTAGTATGGTATAGTAAATATATGATAGGATAGGATAGTAAATAGTATAGTATAGTATAGTATAGTATTAGTATAGTATAGTATAGTATAGTATTAGTTAGTATAGTATAGTATAGTATTAGTTAGTATAGTATAGTATAGTAGTTAGTATAGTATAGTAGTTTGTATGGTATAGTAAATATATAATAGGATAGGATAGTAAATAGTATAGTATAGTATAGTATAGTATAGTATAGTATAGTATAGTATTAGTTAGTATAGTATAGTATAGTATTAGTTAGTATAGTATAGTATAGTAGTTAGTATAGTATAGTAGTTTGTATGGTATAGTAAATATAGGATAGGATAGGATAGGATAGGATAGGATAGGATAGTAGTTAGTATAGTATAGTAGTTTGTATGGTATAGTAAATATATGATAGGATAGTAAGTATAGTATAGTATAGTATAGTATAGTATAGTATAGTATAGTATAGTATAGTATAGATATGATAAGATAAGAAAAGATAGTAAATTAAAGTTAGTATACTATAGTATAGTAGTTAGTATAGTATAGTAGTTAGTATAGTATAGTAGTTTGTTTTGTATAGTAAATATATGATAGGATAGTAAGAATAGTATAGTATAGTATAGTATAGTATAGTATAGTATAGTATAGATATGATAAGATGAGAAAAGATAGTAAATTAAAGTTAGTATAGTATAGTATAGTAGTTAGTATAGTATAGTAGTT
>NW_028148475.1:0-7455 GCF_965153285.1 Podarcis tiliguerta
CAGGCTTCAAGAGAACTGTTAACTCTCTCGGTGGAAGCCATTATAGTTAAACTGGTTCAAAACTATTCTCATTTGGGGTGCAAGGCCCCAGTTCAAAACTGTGCTGTGCAAGGAGCTATGTCTAGGCACTTTCACAGCCACTGCAAGCACACTCTGGGATTGAGAGATTATGGTCTCAATCCTAAAGCCCAAACTGCACCTGTGGGGGGAAGGGGGCAGAGCTGTTCACCTGGTTCTTCTGTGCTCTATAACAGAAGTTTAGCTGCTGTTGAAGCCCCCACCCACCTGCAAATATACACTACACACATTGAAGGTACAGCCTGTTTGAGAACGACTGGCGATAACAGGTGCAAAATCCTTCAATGGGGCATTTTGGGGGCAGAGGTGTAGCATATCTGGGCAAGGATTTGCTGGATCCTAACCCAGCCCATTTCCAGGTTGGTGGGTGTCTTAATTTGGGCCCCGCTCCTATGCTTAGACTGAGAGGTAGTGACTGGCCCAAGGTCATTCACTAACCTCTATTATGTTTCATCTTGTCTAAAATATTCAAGGCATCGTATTTCTTTTCATTAAGTGGAGATACCATTTTCACTCATATTGGACACATGTAACATGTAACAGGTATATTGGATAAAATTTAAAGAGCGGTAAGATTACCTCAGTGTATATAGTACTCTGCCATCATTCCAGATCCGGAGCATCCGATTGGGAGTTGTTATCCAATGAGCATCAGCCTTTTTTGAGTTTCGGAAGAATGTGTCAGGGATCCAGATCTTCCCCACCATGTTGCTGTTCAACCTCAGCACTTTAATGGTGCTATTAAATCTTAGCCGTCTGTCGTACCAGGTTTGAGCAAAAAAAATGTCTATTGTATATTCCTGCAATGTTGAAACACATCAAACAAAATAAGTTTCACGTCCATTCAGTCCTGCTATTCAAAGCTTTCATGGCCAGTTCACAGAGAACACACACATCACATAAGTAGCCTGACCCACAATAGAACAGAGCTCCTGCTTTTAATGTGATGTTTCTGCATTGGATGCTATTGCCCCATTGACACAATTCTGATATATGCCCACTCAGATGTAAAACCCTCTGAGCTCATTACGACTCCCAGGTAAGTGTTCATTAAAACTGCAGTCCTAATGAACTGTTGCTTTAGCTATTTCCCCACCATTTCCCCAAATCTATGTTTTCATACAGTAAAACATAAACCTCAATTTTGGGTTGTTGTAATTGAAAATAATTTATTATTAATTAATTAAATTTGTACACCATTCTTTATCCATAGATCTCAGAGTTGTTCACAGCATCAAATTACAATATAAAAATTTATGTTAGTTGCTGGTGTGGTGTTTCCATAATTCTTATTTGGCCCACTGAAACTTAAATAGAGAGAGATATTGTGTATAATATCTACTAAAAAGAATATTACTGGAGGAAGATTTCAGTATGAAATGCAGAATTAAGAATTTAGTATGAACAGCTCTTACGTATTTATTTAGCAACCATAATTCTTTGGACACAAATATTCATGTTAGCTACAGAAATTAGTTGATCTTGGTTGGAATTAAAGCACCACAGCTCTACTAACAGCACAATCCTGAACAAGTTTACTCAGAACTAGTAAGGTCCCCTGACTCCAAAAGGGATTATTCCCATGTAAATGTGCATAGGATTGCAGCCTTATGGAAAGCCTATGTGCAACAATTCAGAAGTCCAATTGAATCATGTGACCCAGTTCTATACACATGTGTATAGTCTTAATCATCCAAGTATTGTGCCCTTGCTCTGTCTGATACATGGGGTAGAATACAGGAGTGTTGATTGGTGTGTACAGCAATGTGTACTGGCATTCAGAAATAACATAATTTGCAATACAAACATGGCAAAATGCAGGGCATTATTTAAGCCGGAACTCACCAGAACTCATGTGAGTTCCGGCACCTCTCATGTGGGTGCCATTGCCATTATAAGAGAACAAGGGTGGCATTCATGGTGAGTTCCAGCACCTCTTTTTCTAGAAAAATAACACTGGCAAAATGTATTAATATATGCTACTTACCATATTGATGGCATTCACTGGGCCAATGCTATTGATATACATATCAGTATGAATTACCGTTGGCTGCACTGTAACAAAAACAGTAACAACTGCTAATATCACATCAGGTAAAACATCCAGAACATAAAGGAAAATCTTAGATACAAAATACAGTATTTAAAGAAAGAATCTGATTGTGTTCTACAATGAAAGAACGTAAAAGGACTTGGGTATGTGAGATTTTCCATATCAATAAATCCAGGATGACTAAAACTGCATTCTTACTTGATGACCGTAGTGAAGAAGGGGGTGGATTTTGACCCCATTTATACTATTGTGTTATTAATGTGATTGTAATTAGTCTTTTTGCAAGGGGTGGGGATAGTTATAACGCTTATTTCCTTTTTTAATAGGAAACTGTATTGTATTTCTGAAGTCTCTTAATGATACATCACATCAGACATTTCACATTGTACGAATGAACACAAAATGACTAATTTAGCCAGAAGAGGGTTCTGCAGATATAGAAAAAGTCCAAGAAACAAAACAGCAGCAGCAGCAGCAGCAGCAACAGTAACCATCAACATCATGAAAAAGAAATCAACATCAACTATAACAATAATGCTTGGAGGATTGCAATGCATAAATCAGACTGTGATCAGCATAGCTGCTTTCGAATTATATTTTATCTCCTCCTTATAAGCCATCATAATGCAGTCATAGATAAAAACCCCTATGGAAGAAGTCCTCATTATCTTTCATTTTTATGCCTATCAATTTTGCTGCCTCAGCCCTTGTCCATCCTGGCCCAGCCCCACTCTGAGTTTCCCAGTTCCTCCAAATCTGAATATCATTGGATGGGTTGGTGGTTGCAGCCCCAGGCCACTCATTGACCACTTTATGACTTCTTTTGATGCCTGTTATTTGGACTGGGTTAAAATAGTACCTAGTTATCCGTTATCATGCTCTTGCTGGCATTTCCACTGATGATTTCTTTGGAACAACATGGCTTGTTATGACCACACTAGCTTTCCAGGACTTGTATCTGACATGATTGTATTAGTTTACTGACAATACCTGAAAGCTTGTCTACTAAATTACAAATAATTTCATTAATGCACATTAAGGATCAAAAAAATTACCTTTGCCATATTCTCTTCTATCCATGCCGCTATATATTACTGTAGCTTAATACCTTTGTGATCATGCTGTTAAATGACTTAAAATATTTACTGACCATGTTAATCTTTTACACACAACGACAGCATGACCCTATGCCTTGAACCACTTAATTAATCTTAATTGAAATTGTTCAATGAATGTTATAGTAGAGTGGTGCAATACAAATTCTGAAACAGTCTTTGCCATTGACTTCAGGCACCACTTCGCTCATAGATTCCTGAACATTTCATCAAATTAATTTGAACAGCAATATGTTTATCATGAGATGCCATTACTATTCTTTAAATAACTACGAGCTTTGACGTGTGTGTCTGTGTGTGTGTGTGTGTGTAATACCAGTTAGAGGTCTAAACACTTGTTTCAGAAAGCTTTAGTTACAGATTCTTTAATGGAAACACTAATTGTCAGCAGCTAAGTATATTATATTTTCTTTATTGTCATTTCCACTTTGTTAAGTGATCATCATCACTTCCCCTTCCAACTCACTGCTATTAACAAATGAAGGAAAATACCCTCACCTCCTATATCTGGCCTTAGTTTGTTATCATATCCCTCCAGCAGGCCATTTAAAATAAGGGTAACATCACTTTCATGAACTTTGGGAGTCAAAACCCAGGTTTTGTTGGTTGTATAATCTTCATAATCGTCATCACTCTTTTGGCTAGAACTGTTTGAAAAAGAAAGGGAAGAAAGCACTGGAGTCATATAACAGCTGAACACAGCAATTACATTCATAGACAGCTCCATTAGAAACCATCAAGACTAGATTTAGGCCCCTTTTAAATAATGACAGTTCTGCACAAAACACTGAAATGGCTTTACAGAAAGAAATGAAAGAGGGAACACCATTTACAGACTGATGTTTACAGCTCAATTTACTGAGAATGCCAAGATAGCTGAGTAGACATTTTCTCTCTTCTAACTTTATTCATCTTTCAAAGGTATCCATTACTTCTATTGGTTCAGATTTAAAGAAAAAAAAGTTTTTAAAGGCAGCGTATCACCTAAACATTAGTGTGCATGAACAGAAAGATGTATGGCACAGCCTTTGTCTTAGAATTATCTTACTATAAGTTATATTTACACCCAAATCATGTTAATGTTAGCTTGTTGTACTATTCTACATTAAGTCTGCTGGGAAGTTCAGTATTAAATATGATTATTTGCCCAAAGTGGAACATAGGAAGCAGCCGTGCACCAAGTCAGACCATTGGTCCAGCTCAGGGGTCAGCAAACTTTTTCAGCAGGGGGCCGGTCCACTGCCCCTCAGACCTTGTGGGGGGCCGGACTATATTTTGGGGGAAAAAATGAACCAATTCCTATGCCCCACAAATAAACCAGAGATGCATTTTAAATAAAAGCATGCATTCTACTCATGTAAAAACATCAGGCAGGCCCCACAAATAACCAGAGATGCATTTTAAATAAAAGGACGCATTCTACTTATGTAAAAACACACTGATTCCCGGACCGTCTGCGAGCCGGATTTAGAAGGTGATTGGGCCAGATCCGGCCCCCGGTCCTTAGTATGCCTATCCATGGTCCAGCTATTCCTTCACTGGTAGCAACTCTCTGGGACTTGATCATGAGTCTTTTCCAGCCCTGCTTAGATATACTAGGGATTGAACCTGAAACCTTTTAAGTGTAATGTGTGCTTCACCACTGAGCTATGGCCCTTCCCTAGCCTGTTTTACGATGCTCATTCATCTTCACAATGGCCAATAATATTACCATTTGACATATAGAGAACCAAAAGAGATATAGTAATTTACCTGCGAGTGGAAGACTAATTCCCTTACATTTCTTAATATATTACTTTACCAATGACTTCTCACTTTCTCTACTTGCAGTTAGGGTTACCACTTCCAAATCACAAAAACAGAGTGCAAAACGAGGACACATTTGTGTGAAATACATGCAGATCCCCACTTGAAAATCAGAAGCCAAGTCACCAAATGTGGGCTTTATCTGGAAGCAATTGGCCTGTAGTAATGCTATCTTTAAAAAACAACAACCCTAAATCATTACAAAATGTACATTTCAGGATGGTGTGTGAAAAACTAAAAAGCGTGTCTTTTTTCTTTTCTTTTTTAGGATTCTGTATTGATGCAGCCAGAAGCGTACATAATGTAGGGCAAAGTGCTGCTATAAATCTGCTTTTGCTGGGGCAGCGGAAACAGCATTTGTACAGCCACCATTTAAGAAGCGCCATAGGCTTGGCAATGGGAAGCTACGCCTGATTTGCGGCTGAAGCTCACTCTTCAGATAAAGTTCTTACGATATATACCGTATTTTTTGCACCATAACACTCACTTTTTTCCTCCTAGAAAGTAAGGGGAAATGTCTGTGCGTGTTATGGAGCGAATGCCTGCAGGTGGCGGGGGGGGGGGATCTGCTGCAGTCGTGAGCAGAGGATCCATGGTTCCCCTTCCTTCCCTCCTCCATGGTTACAAAGCATGGACCCACATGGATCCTCAGGATTTTTGCATTGGGTTACTCCAAACTCACTGTCAGATCACATGTCTGTGGCCACAGCATGAACCACAAAAATCATATATCCACTATTTTGTTTAGAATATTTTTTTTCTTGTTTTCCTCCTCTAAAAACTACGTGCGTGTTATGGTCTGGTGCGTGTTATAGAGCGAAAAATACGGTGTGTGTGTGTGTGTGTGTGTGTGTGTATGCATGGTTCTTCACTTATAGCCCTTTGGGTGTCGTATGAAGGTTTGACCATGATGATAGTGCTGGAAACCTGCTTCCCAGCCCTATAAAATTGGTATCTTCAGATGTTAGGCTGGCTGCTAGATAGAGGAAGTCCTCTGTCTGAAGAAGTATACTGAACAGCTGCCCACTTGCCAAGCCTGGTTTGAATATAAAGAACTCTAAGGAGGAAGAGCACAGAGCAGAGGTCTTGAAACTGCCAATCAACAGTTAGTACCTGAACAGCAGGCTGCTCACCTGGACACAGTCTCCCCTACTATGGTGAAATGGATTTTATTTCTATTTACATTAAACAAGTTATGTCTACAACTGAATCTA
Organism: Podarcis tiliguerta; assembly: GCF_965153285.1. NCBI lineage: Eukaryota > Metazoa > Chordata > Lepidosauria > Squamata > Lacertidae > Podarcis > Podarcis tiliguerta. The sequence continues at coordinate 6,267 of NW_028148475.1, forward strand.
TATTCATATCCAAATTTTCTTCAAAATTGTCCCTCTTTGGGGATGGTGGATTTCCACTTTTTTGGTGATAGATAAGAGGGCCACCCTGCCAGAAGTGGGGCAAGGGATTAAGGCCAAATTCATAAGATAATTGAAGAGTGTGGAAGCTGCTTCCTTGGAGTTTGGCACTAACTGTGCCATTCCAATAACATCCATAAGCAGCAACTGACATGAATGACAAGACAAATCTGATCAGAACAAAGTGACCAACAATGTATGCAGTTTCGGTTGACTTCCAATAGTCTCTCTTCCATATTTTTTTGTGGGGTGGAGTTGAAACCCAAATCAGTCTGGGTCAGCAAATGAATGGAAGAGTCATCACCATCTATTTATTTATATGCTGCTTTCTCCTCAGTCTGTGCCCAAAGTGGCTCACAAGATATCAGATGAACAAGAAGCATCACCATTCAAAACACATTAAAAACAATTATGTATAAACCATACAGTCAAAACAATCAATCTATGCAGAATTGTACACAAATACCAAAGAAGCTAAGCTAATTTGACAGCTGAAATGAAACAGCTGTTGTATAAAACAATATTAATAAGCAAACATAAATAGAATAACTGAAACTAAGCTGAAGAAGTGGGTAAGTGGCAGAAAGATATGGTGACCCTGTATCTTTTCTCCCACAGGTGAAAATGCAGCTTGGGGGTAAGGGTGATTTTGAGCTGGAATAAGATATTAGAGAGGAACATTTTTAAGCAACATCTTCCCTTCTGCCCTTCTTCCATTCAGAAATAGACTGTCCCAAACTGCTTTGTGGAAAGAGGAAAAAACATGCAAGGAAAACATACTGGGACTCTAAATAGCATGTAGTTGATGCCTAAAGCAAGGCCACCTGAGCATCAGTCATTTTCATGAGGAGTCCAAAGGAATCTTTGTGCAGAGAGATATAAATAGAGGGGGGTGTCCAATGATGTCACATTACTAGTGCAGAAGCCATTCCAATAACAGAAGCCTTATGTTGAATCTTGTGCCCTGCTAAATTCCAGTGGGTTACTTGCACCAGTAGAATATAGGCACAACAGCTAGCGCAACCATTATCATTATTTCTATACTGAGCGACAGTTACACTAGTACTTCAATGAACACTAGCACTTCAGAAACTTCAAATCAAATGCCACACAAATATTGTGTTGGATATTC
>NW_028148474.1:0-6934 GCF_965153285.1 Podarcis tiliguerta
CATGGACCCTACAGAAGGGGAAACCATTTCCCCTTCACTTGTAAATGCCAGTTTCTGGACTGCAGCAGAGTGGGGTATACTCTTCTGCTAAGGCTTTGCTTGCTGGTTGGCCACCATGAGAACAAGATGCTAGCCTAGATGGGCCATTGGCCTGATCCAACAGGCTCTTTTTGCGTCCTTAACATTATATCAATGGATGGTCTGCCATCCTTCCCCACTCCTGATCTTGTCACATTGTAGTGTCACCTCTGGAGTGATGTGCTGGTACCCACTTTGCCCAGAAAACCAGAGGGACCTTTTGAGAGTTTTTTATAGAAGGCATGGGAAGCCTGGTGGGTGGCTGAGTCCAAAAGTCTGGGAGGTTGAAGTGCAGCTTTCCTCCTCACTTGCCACCCAGGCAATCTATCTCAAGCAAACCAAATCTGCAGTTAGAAAATAATAATAAACACTTTATTATTTATACCCCACCCACCTGGCTGGGTTTATTAGGAGATGGTTAGCCTTGCTCTAGAGAGAGAAACCCCCCCCCACAAACTCCATAATTCTGGGCAGGAAATGATGCCCCTTGTATCTGTTTCCAACTTGGAAACAAAACCCCTCTTTCACCTGCTCCATCCCCATGCAAGAGGAAAGTTTTTCTTTGCTTGGGGAATGCGAGGTGGCTGAGATGGTTTCATCAGAAGGGCCTGGACCCACTGAGGGAAAAAAATTAAGCAGGGGGAGTTTGCATTCTGAACTACAACCTGCTCCCCCATTCACTGTCTCACACAATGATTAGGTAAAGGTAAGGTAAAGTTAAACACCCCTGGATGGTTAAGTCCAGTCGAATTTGACTATGTGTTGTGGTACTCATCTCCGCTTTCAGGCCGAGGGAGCTGGCATTTGTCCGCAGACAGCTTTTGGGGGTCATGTGGCCAGCATGACTAAACCACTTCTGGCACAATGGAACACCGTGACAGAAACCAGAGAGCATGGAAACGCCATTTACCTTCCCGCCGCAGTGGTACCTATTTATCTACTCCCACTGGTATGCTTATGAATTGCTACTGTAGGTTGGCAGGAGCTGGTACAAAGCAACGGAAGCTCTGTTGCATGGATTCAAACTGCCAACCTTACGATTGGCAAGCCCACAAGGCTTAGTGGTTTAGACCACAGCGCCACCCGTGTCCTTCGTGACTAATCCTGTCCTTGCCAACCTGGTGCTCTCCAGTAGGAACATAGGAAGCTGACTTATACTGAGTCAGACCACTGGTCCATCTAGCTCAGTAGTGTCCACTCTGACTGGAAGTAGATTTCTGGAATCCAAGGCAGGAACATTCCCAGCCCAACCTCGAGGCACTGGGAATTGAACGTGGACCTGGACCTGAACCTGCATGTGTGGCAGACCCTCTAACCACTGAGCTATGGTCCTTCCCCATGTTGGCTGGGGGTGATGGGAGTTGTAGTCCAAAACATCTGCATGAGCCCAAGTTTGCAAAGCCTGGATTAACGCATACAATTTGAAAATTAAAATCCGTGTTGCACCTTTTTTTTTTTCCAGCCTCCACTCCTGAAAATAAAGGTACTGAGTCTCTTCTCTAACTTAATAGAAATCAAAATCACCTGGAAGCAAACACATAGCGGCAAGCACCACTTTTCCAGCAAGCTATAAATCTGCAGGATTTGTTTGTTTGCTGCGATTTCGGAAAACAAAAGCGAGCGGGCGGTGCCCTACAACTGCTTATTGTCCAAATATTGTTTAAATATTTCATCTGGGAAATGCAGCACTGAAGGAGGAGGCAGACAATAGCTGGCCTGACACAAGATTTATTAGAGAAACTTGGCACCAATAGATTTGTAAGGAATGGAAATATGTTTGTAGAGATTATAGCAGATTTACAGTGATTAATAATGGATTGGACATGGCAGACATCAAAGGGGTTGGCTCTCTCGCAGTTTCCATAGCGGATTGAGGAGGAAAGGAAGATTAACTTCACTGTTTCAAAATGCCTTCAGAAAAAGAGAAGAAAATGAGGTTTCCTTCTAAACAAAGGCAAAGGAACAACATCTCACAACAGCTGTTAGGCAGGGCAGGATCTGCATGCAGATGCCCCTTGTGGTAAATTGCTGAACTGCAGGTGGCAGCACTCACCGCAAAAGAACCTTTTAGACTGGACTGGCTCCACCCACCCAGACTAACCATTAGATTTTTCTAGACAGGACGGAGTATATAGGGCTTCCTGTTTCAACTCAGTTGTCACAGAATCATAGAATTGTAGAGTTGGAAGTAACCTAAATGGTCATCTAGTCTAATCCCCAGCAATGCAGGAATCACAGCTAAAGACTATCTGACAGACAGCCATCCAACCGCTGTGTTATAAGAAAAATAACACATAATACCTTATGGGGTACCCAAGAGCCTGTACAGAGTCCTTATGTAGGTTCCCTATTGGTAGGAGAAAATAACAGAGGCCAACCAGAGAATATTGAGAAGCAGTAAGCCTGATCTTTATTAAACTGTTGAAACAGGGTCCTCATCCCCCCCGCGCAGGAGGGAGGAGAAACCCAGAACATTGGTGTGCAAGATAGACTTTTGAAACTGCCTACCCTGTAGCTCAAGACCCCCCCCCCCCCAAAAAAAAAAATCATACATACATCACTGAAGGGGCGGTCTACAGCAGAAAACCTGTTTGCCAGGATACCTGATAATGGACACTGATTGCTTTTATCCGGACATCCTGGCCATTCTTTTGTGATGGTAAATACTCAGTTCCTGAATCCAGGTCACAGGCTCACCCTATTCATGCACAGATACGTCCTTAAGATCTGTGAGCAAAGTGGGAGGCTTTCTCCTTTCCTTCCTCCTTGCAGAGAAACATTTGAGGTCAATTTGGGAAAGTCAAAATGGTTTCAGGATTGCTCTCCTGTACTATTTGAGACATTATGTGTTTGCCTTGTAAATTTATGAACATATGATTTATATGTATGAGACCTTAGAATTCATATAACACTGTTTAAAAACATCAGATGAAGGAGAGGTTTTGTTTGAGTTCTGGTGTGTGCGCACATTCAGCAACTTGAGTGGTTTAAAAAAAGGATTTGACAAATTCATGGAGGATAAGGTGATCAGTAGTGATGTTGGGAGGCAACATATCTCTGAATGTGGATTTCTGGGAATCTCAAGTGCTGTTGCACCTGTGGGTTTTCCCACAAGCATCTGCTTGTCTGTTGTGAGAACAGCATCTTGTACTAGATTAGCCTGATCCAGCAAGGTTTTTGTTTGGGGAAGAATATATACAGCTTATCCATGTGAGGATGAAAGAATTGGCTAGATCTCTAGATCCAAAATGCAGGGCAAAACACACTCTCCAGCCACAGAGAGCCCCTAGCAGAGTATTAAAATCACAGAAGCAAGCAATAGTATAGTTTGGGAATATAGGCTGTTAAACCTTTTAAATATTCCATTCTAGTCTCTTCCAGAGCTTTCCCGTTTCCACCCCTCTTATCATTTAACAGGCCACACTCATTAGTAAGTTTTAAAATGTTTTAGCCACAAAGTTCCAAAGGTCAGGTTCATGCATTTATCCATGAAGCAGCAAGTAAACACAGACAGAAATCCTGTGCTACAAAATATGGTGAACTTGCTGTAAGCACGCACTGAGCTTATAGTGGGCAAGCTCAGGAACATCCTATTCCTAGTTTAGTCTAGGAATAAAGATCTGTGGTCTTAACCTTTTCATGCATTAACTAGTGCAAAGCTTGCAAGTTATATTTGACTACAATTTCCCACATTTTCTATTATATTCTTAACACACCACCATTTTGCACCCTCCACAATACAACAGGATTAGAATCAGTCCATGACATTGTATTTGCACACACACACACACTTGTGTGTGTGTGTGTGTGTGTGTGTGTGTGTGTGTGTGTGCAGGGGGGGAATGGTACCTACTATTAAATTGCTAGAGAATATTTAGTGGTAATTCTGCAAATTTGCCTTATTTTTCTAGGTTTGGTGGTGGGGAAATCTCACCAAAAAAAGTCTTCTCGGAAATTTCAGCTCTTGCTCCAGCCATCTCAGAAATGATTATTGGTCCACATGTCTTCCTTTCCCTCCTGTTTGCAAAATCGAGACTATCTCTATCCCAGCTGGCTAAGCTCTTCTCTAATCTAAACTTTGCCTTTTAGGTGAAAATGCTGCTGAATTGGTGCCTGCCTGAGCTTTAAAGCATGGGGAGGGAAAGGAGGAAGACCCCAAACCTTCCATTAAGTGTCATCAAGCAGCAAATCTGCCCTTCCCTGAGAAATTAAAACAACCACACTCAGCACAGCTACAGAGAAAAGGAAGTGTGGAACAGAGAGAGTAACACAAAATAAAAAATACATGAAGTCCTACCTAGAAGACGGTTAGTTTATGCTCTAGAGAGAAAAACAAAGAGGTATTTGATGCTCCAACCTTATGACAGGTCAACTTCCCCTGTTCTTTTTTTATGAAGACAAATGGTCAAGATTATCAAATGGGAGAGTAAAGCCTGTGTAATACATCTCACCTAAAGTGAGCCGTTTGACAAAGTTCCTCGCAGCTTCTTTGTAAACAACGTTCCATCCCTCCAACCAGCACACATAGGTCTTTATTAGGGGAGCATCCTCTGCAGGCCCTCTGCCCCTGAAGTGCAGTGGGTGTCCCCCATGGAGCATGGCCACCGCAGAACTGATTTATGCTCAGAGGAGATGCACTTGGGTACATTCAATGTTAGTCCTGCTCAGAGTGGACACACTGAAATTAATGGATTCAAGTTAGTAATTGCCATTCATTTCAATGTGCCTACACTGAATAGGAATAACTTTTTTAGTTAACTTTTTTAGGGACGCGGGTGGTGCTGTGGGTTAAACTGCAGAGCCTAGTGCTTGCTGAGAAGAAGGTTGGCAGTTCGAATCCCCGTGATGCGGTGAGCTCCCGTTTCTCTGTCCCTGCTCCTGCCAACCTAGCAGTTCAAAAGCACGCAGCGCAAGTAGATAAATAGGTACCACTCCAGCAGGAAGGTTTGCCAGAAGTGGCTTAGTCATGCTGGCCACATGAACTGGAAGCTGTCTGCGGACAAACACCTGCTCCCTCGGCCAGTAAAGCGAGATGAGCGCTGCAAACCCAGAGTCATTTGCGACTGGACCTAATGGTCAGGGGTCCCTTTACCCTTTACCTTACTCTGAATAGGACTAACTTTGGATGTACCCAGGTGAGTGTCCTCTGAGCATAAATCAGTTAAATACAACCTGGAGTCATCAAAGTTTAGGGTGACATGGCAGTATAGCAATAGAAAAGCCACAGTTCCACAATGCAACAGGTATTGCAGCATAAAAGAAGTCTTCGAAAGTAGGATACAAGTGCTAGCATTATAACCAGGAAAATTATGCAATTCCCTACAAAAAGACTGGCTCCTTCCTTGTGATCTTTCTCCTAGCAGTCAAAGGCATTCCTGTTCAAACAGGCCTTTGGAAACTATGGTTCAAACAGTGATGACCACTGAGCTGCTGTCAGGGCAAACTGGGTTATATTTCCTGGTTCTAAATGTGTTGTGATGTCTTTCAACCGTTGGTTTTAACTAGTTTGTTGGGGAGTTGGGAATGTTTATCCTGGAGAAGAGGAAACTGAGAGGAGATATGAGAGCTATCTTCAAATATCTGTAGGACTGCCACATGGAAAGATGGAGCGAACTTGTTTTCTGCTGCTGCAGTGGGTAGGACCCGAACTAATGGATTCATGTGTCCAGAAAGGAGATTCTGATTAAACATTAGGAATAACTTTCAGACGGTAGGAGCTTTTGATGGTGAAACAGGTTCCCTCAGAAAGTGGTGGACTTTCCGTTGTTTGAGGTTGTTCATCAGAGGTTGGATGACCATCTGCCAGGAATTATTTAGCTATGATTCCTGCATTGCAGGAGGTTGAGCTGGACGACCCTTGAAGTCCCTTCCAGCTCTGCAATCCCATGAATTTATGATAATGGGAATACTCAAATGTTGCTGAATTTTGTTGGTCAGTGTAGAAGTCAAAATATTTGTCATTGGCTCTGAAGTCTCCCAGCATGCTTTGCTGCAGCTTGAACGCTTTGGGGCTTATTGAGCCGAGATTAGCTTTACCCACAAGAAGCATGTCAGCAGTTGCAAGTGGAAATCCCCTCTTAAAAGGTTATGGTTGGAAACAAAGGTATTAGAGGTGACAGTGGCCCAGAATCCACATATTGTCCTAGGACAGAAATGCATGTGACAGGAAGTCTTAATAACAAAGATCACTGCAGAAAGGGAAGGACTTGTGGTATTTAGGTATCACAGGTAATAAAAGAAAGTTACGAGTGGAAAGATCTATTGATCCACCTGAGGGCTATAAGACATTTGAGCGGTGAATGCAACTCCAAAATTGCCAAATCTATACTAGGACACTAAAATTGCAACATTCAGCACCATTAGACACGGCTGGATTCCTGCAATGTGGTCTATGAGGGGCTGCCCTTTGGTTTGGAAGCTCCAGCTGGTGCAGAATGCGGTGGCCAGATTGCTGATGGGGGCATCTGGTGTATAACGTGTGACACCATTGTTAAAACAGCTGCAGTGGCTGCCCATCCACTACCAAGCCAGGTTCAAAGTCCTTGCATTAATTTACAGAGCCTTGAGCAGCCTAAGTCTACAGTACTTCAGGGATCACCTGAACCCTTATTTCCCAGCTCAATCACTGAGATCATCTACAGGAGCATCATTGGACAGTTATCCAGAAGTCTAGGCCAGACGTAGGCAAACTTGGCCCTCCAGATGTTTTGGGACTACAATTCCCATCATCCCTGACCACTGGTCCTGTTAGCTAGGGATGATGGGAGTTGTAGTCCGAAAACATCTGGAGGGCTGAGTTTGCCTATGCCTGGTCTAGGCCTTACTGATTTCTCAACCTCTGCTAATAAAGGACCTT
>NW_028148473.1:0-6887 GCF_965153285.1 Podarcis tiliguerta
GAGGAGCAGGGAAGGAAGGAAGGAGGGAGGGAGGGAGGAAGGAAGGAGGAAGGAAGGAGGGAAGGAGAATGGGGAAATAGAAGCAAGGGAAATACAAAAGGAAGGAAGGAAAGAGGGGAGGAAGGGAGGGAGGAGGAAAGGAAGGAGGGAAGGAGGAAGGAAGGAAGGAAGGAAGGAAGGAGAGAGGGAGGGAGGGAGGGAGGGAGGGAGGGAGGAAGGAAGGAAGGAAGGAAGGAAGGAAGGAAGGAAGGAAAGAGGGAAGGAGAATGGTAGAATAGAAGCAAGGAAGATAGAAAAGGAAGGAGGAAGGAAGGAGGAGGGAAGGAGAGAGAGAGAGGGAAGGAAGGAAGGAGGGAAGGAGGGAGGGAGGAAGGAAGGAAGGAAGGAGAGAGAGAAGGAAGGAAGGAAGGAAGGAGAGAGGGAGGGAGGAAGGAAGGAGGGAGGGAGGTAGGAAGGAGGGAGGGAGGTAGGAAGGAGGGAGGGAGGGAGGAAGGAGAGAGGGAGGGAGGAAGGAAGGAAGGAAGGAGGGAGAGAAAGGGAGGGAGGGAGTAAGGAAGGAGAGAGGGAGGGAGGGGGGAAGAAAGAGTGAACGAAGTGAACCAGTTTGCCGGGAAGCTGGTGCAGGTGAGAGGAAGGAAGGAGGGAAGGAAGGAGGGAAGGGAGGGAGGAGAGAGGGAGGGAAGGAAGGGAGGAAGGGAGGGAGGAGGGAAGGGAGGGAGGAAGGAAGGAGAGAGGGAGGGAGGGAGGAGGAAGGAGGGAGGGAGGGAAGGAGGAAGGAAGGAAGGGAGGGAGGGAGGGAGGGAGGGAGGAGGGAAGGAGGGAGGAAGGAAGGAGTCAACAAAGTGAACCTGTTTGGTCCAGGTAAGAGGAAGGAAGGGAGGAGGGAAGGAAGGAAGTTAACAAAGTGAACCAGTTTGCCGGGAAGCTGGTCCAGGTGAGAGGAAGGAAGGAGGGAAGGAAGGAAGGAGAGAGGGAGGAAGGAGAAAGGAGGGAAGGAGAGAGGGAGGGAGGGAGGAAGCAGAGCAGGGAAGAAGGAAGGAAGGAGGGAAGGAAGGAAGGAAGAAAGGAGAGAAGGAAGGGAGGGAGGAGAGAGGGAGTGAGGGAGGAAGGAAGAAGCAGAGGAGCAGGGAAGGAAGGAAGGAAGGAAGCAGAGGAGCAGGGAATGAAGGAAGGAAGCAGAGGAGCAGGGAAGGAAGGAAGGAAGCAGAGGAGCAGGGAAGGAAGGAAGAAAGGAAGGAAGCAGAGGAGAAGGGAAGGAAGGAAGGAAGCAGAGGAGCAGGGAAAGAGAGAGGGAAGAAGGAAGGGAGGAAGGAAGCAGAGGCAGGGAAGAATGGAAGGAAAGGTGGAAGGAAGGAAACAGGAGCAGGGAGGGATGGAAGGAAGGAAGGAGAAAGGAAGGAAAGGAGGAAGGAAGGAGAGAAGGGAGGGAGGGAGGAAGGAAGGAATTCCAGACCGATTTGGCGGCGCACGAGAAACGAGTGAACGAAGTGAACCAGTTTGCCGGGAAGCTGGTCCAGGTGAGAGGAAGGAAGGAGGGAGGAAGGAAGGAAGGAGGGAGGGAGGAAGGAAGGAAGGTAAAAAAGAAAGAAAGATTAAGGAAAGAAAGAAGGAAGGGCAAGGAAAAAGGAAAGAAACAGAGAAGGAAGGGAGGAGGGAGGGAGGGAAGGAGGAAGGAAAGAGAGGGAGGGAGGGAGGAAGGAAGGAGAAAGGAAAGAAGGAAGGAAGGAGAGAAGGGAGGGAGAGAGGGAGGAAGGAAGAGGCAGAGGAGCAGGGAAGGAAGGAAGGAAGAAAAGAAGGAGGGAGGGAAGGAAGGAAGGAAGGAGGGAGGGAGGGAGGAAGGAGGGAGGGAGGGAGGGAGGGAGAAAGGAAGGAAGGAGAGAGGGAGAAAAGGAAGGAAGGAAGGAAGGAGAGAGGGAGAAAAGGGAGGAAGGAGTAAAGGAAGGAAGGAAGGAAGGAGAGCGGAAGGAAGGAAGTCAACGAAGTGACCCCGTTTGCCGTCAACCCGATCCCTCCAAACGACCCCTTAATTCGCATTGATTGGGGCAAAAATAAATGGATTAATCATTAATTTTACAATGGTTCCCATCTCAACCTGTCGCTTCCCTTTTCTCCAGGAGCAGCACCCGGAAGAGGAAGTGATCCGCTCCAAACAGGAAGAGGTCAACGCTTCCTGGCAGCGCCTGAAGGGATTGGCTCTCCAGAGGCAGGGGAAGCTTTTTGGGGCGGCCGAAGTCCAGCGCTTCAACAGGTGACCCGTTTTTCCTTATTTTAATTCAGTTTATTTTATTTTATTTTATTTTGTTTCAATTTATTTTATTATATTAGTTCAATTTATTTTATTTTATTTCAATTTATTTTATTTCCATTTATTTTATTTTATTTTATTTTATTTCAATTTATTTTATTTCAGTTTTTTATTTTATTTTATTTCAGTTTTTTATTTTATTTTATTTTATTTCAATTTCTTTTATTTTATTTTGATTCAGTTTAGTTTAGTTTAGTTTATTGCATTTTATTTTATTTCGATTCATTTATTCTTTTTATTTTATTTTATTTTATTTCAAATTATTGCATTTTATTTCATTTCATTTCAATTTATTGCATGTTATTTCCATTTATTGAATTTTATTTTATTTCATGCTATTTCAAGTTAGTTCATTTCATTTCATTTCCATTTCGTTTCACTTGATTTTATTTTACTTCACTTGATTTTATTTTAATTCGTTTCATTTTGTTTTACTTCACTTGATTTTATTTTACTTCAATTCATTTTATTTTATTTTAGTTTATTTTATTTCAATTCATTTTATTTTATTTCATTTCAATTCATTTTATTTTAGTTTATTTTATTTCAATTCATTTTATTTTATTTTATTTCAATTCATTTTATTTTATTTTATTTCAATTTATTTTATTTTATTTCAATTCCTTATTTTATTTTACTTTATTTCGTTTCATTTTATTTTATTTTATGTCATGTTACTTCATTTCATTTCATTTGATTTTATTTGACTTCCATTTGTTTTACTTCAATTCATTTTATTTTATTTTATTTCAATTCATCTTATTTTATTTTACTCTATTTCAATTCATTTTATTTTATTTTATTTCATGTTACTTCATTTCATTTCATTTGATTTCCATTTGTTTCATTTCGTTTCACTTTATTTTATTTTACTTTATTTAATTTCATTTTGTTTTACTTCACTTGATTTTATTTTACTTCAATTTATTTTACATCAATTCATTTTATTTTATTTTATTTTATTTCAATTCATTTTATTATACTTTATTTCAATTGATCTTATCTTATTTCAATTCATCTTATTTTATTTTACTTTATTTCAATTCATTTTATTTCATGTTACTTCATTTCATTTCATTTGATTTCCATGTGTTTCATTTCGTTTCACTTGATTTTATTTTACTTCACTTGATTTTATTTTATTTTATTTTATTTCAATTCATTTTATTTTATTTCAACTTATTTTATTTTATTTCAATTCATCTTATTTTATTTTGTTATATTTCAATTCATTTCATTTCATTTGATTTCCATTTGATTACTTCAATTTATTTTATTTTATTATACTTCAATTTATTTTATTTTACTTCATTTTATTTTATTTTACTTCCTTTTATTTTATTTAAATTTCATTTCATTTCATTTCATTTTATTTTACTTCCATTTATTTCATTTTATTTTACTTCAATTTATTTCATTTTATTTCACATCCATTTATTTTATTTTATTTAAATTACATTTCATTTTACTTCAATTTATTTTATTTTATCTTACTTCAATTTATTTTATTTTATTTTACTTCAATTTATTTTATTTTATTTAAATTTCATTTCATTTCATTTTACTTCCATTTATTTTATTTTATTTAAATTTCATTTCATTTCATTTTACTTCCATTTATTTCATTTTATTTATTTTGAATTACTGCCTTTTATAATAATAATAATAATAATTAATAATAATAACATGAAATAATAGGGATTTAATTTGAATTTATTGCCTTTTATAATAATAATAAGCAATAAATTCAAATTATTTCATGTTGTTATTGTTATTATTCTTATTCTTCTTATTATTATTATAAAAGGCAATAAATTCAAATTAAATCCCTATTATTTCATGTTATTATTATTAATTATTATTATTATTATTATAAAAGGCAGTAATTCAAATTAAATTCCTATTATTTCATATTATTATTATTATTATTGGCAATAAATTCAAATTAAATTCCTATTATTTCATATTATTATTATTATCATCATTATTATTATTATTGGCAATAAATTCAAATTAAATTCCTATTATTTCATGTTATTCTTATTCTTCTTATTCTTATTCTTCTTATTATTATTATAAAAGGCAATAAATTCAAATCAAATTCCTATTATTTCATATTCTTATTCTTATTCTTATTCTTATTATAAAAGGCAATAAATTCAAATTAAATTCCTATTATTTCATATTATTATTATTATCATCATTATTATTATTATTATTGGCAATAAATTCAAATTAAATTCCTATTATTTCATGTTATTATTATTATTATTATTATTATTATTATTATAAAAGGCAAAAAATTCAAATTAAATTCCTATTATTATTAGTTATTATTATTATAATTATTTTATTTATTTATTTATTTATTAATTAATTATTATTATTATTATTATTATTATTATTATTTCTTCCATTCTCTTCCGCAGAGACGTCGACGAAACGATCAGCTGGATCAAGGAGAAGGAGCAGCTCATGGCGTCCGACGATTTCGGACGGGATTTGGCGAGCGTCCAGGCTCTCCTGCGCAAACACGAAGGGCTGGAAAGGGATCTGGCCGCCCTGGAGGACAAGGTGGGCGATTGGACCAATCGGGAGCGAGGGCGGGGCCAGGAAGGAAGAAAGGAAAGGAGGGAGTGAAGGAAGGAAGGAAGGAGGGAGGGAAGGAAGGAAGGAAGGAAGGAAGGAGAGAGGGAGGGAGGAAGAAAGGAAGGAAAGAAATAGAGGGAGGGAGGGAAAAAGGAAAGGAAAGAAGGAGGGAAAGAAGGGAGGGAGGGAGGAAGGGAGGAAGGAAGGAAGGAGGGAGGGGAGGAAGGAGGGAGGGAGGGAAGGAAGGAAGGAAATAGAGGGAGGGAGGGAGGGAGAGAGGGAGGGAGGGAGGGAGGAAGGAAGGAAGGAAGGGAAGGAGGAAGGAAGGAAGGAAGGAGAGAAGGAAGGAGCGAGGGAGGGAAGGAAGGAAGGAAGGAGAGAGGGAGGGAGGAAGGAAGGAAGGAGAGAGGGAGGAGGGGAGGAAAGAGGAAAGGAAGGAAGGAGAGAGGGAAGGAAGGAAGGAGAGAGGGGAGGAGAGAAGGAAGAAAGAAGGAGAGAGGGAGGGAGGGAGAGAAGGAAGGAGGGAGAGAAGGAAGGAGGGAGGGAGGAAGGAAGGAAGGAAAGAAAAAGGATCAAGGAAGGAAGGAAGGAGAGGGAAGGAGGGAGACGGAAGGAAGGAAGGAGAGAGGGAGGAAAGGAGTAAGGAGAGGGAGGGAGCGGGAAGAAAGGTAGAAAGAAGCAAGGAAGGAAGGAAGGGAAGAAGGGAGGGAAAGAGGGAGGGAAAGGGAGGAAGGAAGGAGTGGGAGGGAGGGAAGGAAGGAGACAGGGAGGGAAGGAGGAAGGAAGGAAGGAGAGGGAGGGAGGGGGAAGAAAGGTAGAAGGAAGCAAGGAAGGAAGGAAGGGAAGGAGGGAGGGAAGGAAGGAAGGAAGGAAATAGAGGCAGGGAGGGAGGGAAGGAGGGAGGGAAGAAAGGAAAGAAGGAAGGGAAGGAGTGAGGGAGGGGGAAGGGAGGAAGGAAGGAAGGAAGGAAGGAAGGAAGGAAGGAAGGAAGGAAGGAGAGAGGGAGGAAGGAAGGAGATGGAGAGAAGGGGGGAAGGAAGGAAGCAAGGAGGGAGGGGAGGAAGGAGGGAGGGGAGGAAAGAGGAAACAGGAGCAGGGAAGAAAGGAAGGAGCGAAGGAAGGAAGGGGAGAGGAGGGAAGGAAGAAAGAAGGAGAGAGGGTGGGAGGGAGGCAGAAGGAAGGAAGAAAGGAGAGTTGGAGGGAGGGAGGGAAGGAAGGAAGGAGGGAGGGAGGAAAGGAAACACGAAGGGCTGGAGAGGGATCTGGCCGCCCTGGAGGACAAGGTGGGCGGGGCCGGCGGGCGATTGGACCAATCGGGAACAAGGGCGGGACTCAAAACAGGATCATTGGATTATTCTTAGGAAACTCCTGGGAAAATATTGAGAAATTACTGGGGAAATATTGGGAATTGATTGAGAAATTGAGAAATGATTGGATAGTTATGAGGGAATTATTGAGAAATTATTAGGGAATTATTGAGAAATCATTGAGAAATGATTGGGAAATGATTAGGATAATTATTAGTATTGTAGTATTAGTATTATAGTTAATACAAATAATTATAATATAATATAATATAATATAATATAATATAATATCTTATAATATAATATAATATGAATAACAATATAATATAATATATTTTATGAATAACAATATAAAATAAGAATAATATCAATAAATTATGTATGTATGTATATGTATACGATGCAAATAAATTTAAATTCAATTTTATCCACATTTTTATTTTGATTCCTGTTCGTCTTTTCACACTATTAAATTCTGATATTTCCTCTTCCTCCTCCTCCGTCTCTCTCCCCCCTTCCAGGTCAAGGCTCTGGGGGCTGAAGCCTGCCTTCCTTCCTTCCTCCCTTCCTTTTTTCCTTTTTTCCTTCCTTCCTTCCCTCCCTCCCTCCCTCTCTTCCTTCCTTCCTTCCCTCCCTCCCTCCCTCCTTCCTTCCCTCCCTCCCTCCCTCCTTCCTTCCTTCCCTCC
>NW_028148472.1:0-6267 GCF_965153285.1 Podarcis tiliguerta
TAGAGCTTCGCCGGTCTAAAGCTCAGACGTAGAGCTGGGACGCTGAGACTTGTAAATGGAGACTATTCTTCAATAAAGACTTTGATACTGTACTACCGGCTAGCGTTGGTCCTTGGTGAGCTGGGACCCGGAGCCAGCTCTGACAGTAAGCTCTATCTCAATTTTTAAAGTTTTGGCACCAAGAACCTCGCCACGTGAGTTGACGCAGCGAGGGCAGAGGAGGGGTGCTCCCAGAGCTCACAAAACTCAGGCAAGATGACGACGGAAGAGCAGATATCAGCCCTGCAAGAAGCTGTGACACGACTCAGCACGGAGGTAATTGCATCCAGAAAAAGAGAGGAGGAAATGAGTAGCGCCTACCGGGATCTCCAAGTAAGATTGGACGTGATTTCCAAACAGGGGCCACCTGGATCCAAAGCAGAGGGCATTGGATTGGGAAAGAGGGGAGGCAGCCTTGTATCCCATTTTGACGGGAGTTTACAGCAGTACCCCAACTTTAGAGCAGACCTGTTGTTTGCGCTGGATCTGCTTGACAAAGACTTTAGAGATGAAAGAGAGAAAGTGGGGTTTATTCTATCCCATTTGCATGGTGAAGCCAAAACGTGGCTGAGAAATTTATGGAGGGACAATGATCCGGCGCTCCAAGACGCGAAGGCTTTCATTAAAGCTATGGACTCGTGTTTTTTATCAAAGATAGACGTTGATATTGCCAGGAGAGACATACATGGACTTAAGCAAGGCAAAGCCAGCGTGCGTCAGTACCATACGCGTTTCTTCGGACTGGTTCATGCACTGGGATGGGACAAAGCGTCTGCGCCAGTGAGAGATCTCTTTTGGGAGGGCTTGAATACAGAAGTAAAAGCCGAGATTGGAAGGGGGGAGAGGCCAAGGAGCACCCAGGAAGTGGTCCAGAGGGCTCTGGAGATCGGGGTGCATCTGGAGGAACGTCCTTGCAACAGAGAAGAAGGACGTTGGGGAAGGGCACCAGCCAGAGCACCTCCCTTCTATCCCAAAGAAGCAGCGCGTGCGCAGTCCACGCCCTCGCAGGGAGGGGGAGAGGAACCGATGGAGCTCGGAGGTGCCAGGGCTCAGTCAGCTACCAGAGCCCTGACGCCGGGAGCAGTCAAGACGAAGCCTCCTAGAGGGAACAGGAAGTGCTACATCTGCGACAGTGCTCAACACATGGCGAAAGAGTGTCCCCAGAGGCTCCACAAGCACACTGCAGCATCGGCAACAGTGACAGAAGCAACGCAGCAGGGAAACGACAGAGTCTGGCTGGAGGAAGAAGTACTGGGGTCCAGCCAGACAAATCAATGAAGCAATCCCCAGAGATTTTGCAGCCCACAGACCCCCTCCCTCCCAAACCAGTGGTGCAGCTTACAGCGTCTCTCCAACTGCCCAACGGAAGCACTCTGGAAGTGCCGATCACCATTGACTCCGGCAGCAACGCCGACTTTATAGGACTGGATTTTATTCAGCAGCACAATATACCACTGCTGCCAGCCACACTGCCCCTGAAGGTTGTCACAGTGGATGGCAGGGACTTGCTAGGGGGGCAGGTGGTGCAACAAACGCAACCAATGGTGATGCGGATTGGAAATCACCAAGAGGTCATCAGCTTCAACGTCACCAAACTGTCAGGCACGCCGGTAGTCTTGGGCATGAGTTGGCTGCACAGGCACAGTCCAGCATTGGCGTGGTACCAACGCCAATTGACCTTCGGTTCCTCCTATTGCGCGGAACATTGCATTCTTCGTAGCCAAGAAGAAGGAGGGGAAGACACGCAGCTACAATTGAGCACGCTGCAAGCAGTGCCACGCAAGTACGCAGCGTTTTTGGAGGTTTTCTGCGAGAAGGAAGCGGACAAGCTGCCTCCCCACAGGCCCTATGACTGCCAGATTGACCTCCTGCCAGGGGCGACGCTGCCAGCCGGGAAACTGTATTCCATGTCTGAAGACGAGCTGCAGGAGCTCAAGGAGTTCATAGACCTCAACTTAAAGCGCGGTTTCATCCGGGAGTCGAAAGCAGCGGGGGGCAGTCCTGTATTCTTTGTGAAGAAAAAGGACACGCCCCAAAAAAGACTTGTAGTGGATTTTAGGCTCTTAAATTCAAAGACCAAGCCCACAGCCTTTCCAATGCCCAAAATAGATGACCTTCTGGCAACGGTGCGGAAAGGACGCTGTCAGGGGTTCAGGAGCAGAGTCACTGGAGAGGGAAGAAACAGAGAGCGAGGGGGAGGAGTCGGAAGGAAATGTCAGCGGCGACAGTAGTCCAAGATCTCTGAGTCTCTCCAGTGACTCGGAGGATTCACAGAAAGGGGCCCCCATGGTCAGGGCAAGGGGAGTGCCCAGGGGGACACCTCGGGAAGAAGGGGACTCAGAGAGTAGCAGCTGGAAATCCGGACCAGCGTCCCCCCCAGAGTGCAGTAGGGGGGAGGAGTCCAAGGCATCGGGATCAGGGAGCGCGCAGGCAGAGGGAGAACGTGAGGCAGGAGTGGCCACACCCTCGTCAGGGAGCGAGGAAACGGTCATCCGGAAAGTAAAACGCGCGCGCGCGCCAAGTTCAAATGTACAGGAGGGCGGCAAGGTGGGCAGCCCGGGTAAGGAGCCAGGTCCTAAAGCCCGCCGAAGAGAGGGGGAGGAGTCAGAGGGGTCTAGCTCCGCATCGGAAGAGTCCAGGAGGAATGAGACCCCGGGGGGTAGTAAGACCCAGAGGAAGAGAGAGAGAAGGAAGAGGTGGAGTAAGATTAGAGTCTTGAACTGGTGCACGGGGGGTGGAGATCCAGACAGAGCTTCGCCGGTCTAGAGTCCAGACGTAGGGCTGGGACGCTGAGACTTGTAAATGGAGACTATTCTTCAATAAAGACTTTGATACTGTACTATCGGCTAGCGTTGGTCCTTGGTGAGCTGGGACCCGGAGCCAGCCCTGACAGACGCGTTTTTACAAAGTTGGATCTGAGAGGGGCGTACAACCTGATCCGCATTCGGGAGGGGGACGAGTGGAAGACTGCCATGTTCACGCCCCTGGGCACGTATGAATATAGAGTTATGCCCTTCGGTTTACAAAATGGCGCCCACTGTTTTCAAGCGTTCATGCATCACGTCCTGGCGGGTCTTCTCTACAAGAAATGCGTCTGCTTCTTAGACGACATCCTGATATTCTCAGAATCTGAGGAGACCCACGAGGGGGACGTCAAGGAGGTTCTGCAGCGACTGCAGGAGCATCGGCTATACGCAAAGCTGGAGAAGTGCCAGTGCGACAGGAAGGAGGTGGATTTCCTGGGCTACAAGCTGTCGGACAAGGGGCTCGCCATGGACAGCGCCAAGGTTCGCGCGGTGTTGGATTGGAAGAGCCCGCGCAATCGGAAGGAGGTCCAGCGGTTTGTGGGGTTCGCCAACTTTTACCGCAAGTTCATCAAGGGGTTCGCGATGCAGACAGCGGCCATTACCGACACGCTCAGCTCCAAGAAGAAGAAGTTCATCTGGACGGAGCAAGCGGAGCAGTCCTTCCAGAACCTCAAGCGTCTCTTCTCGTCCGAAGGGCAGCTACTGCATGTGAATCCCAGCAAACCGCTGAGGGTTGAGACGGACGCCTCAGACAGAGCCGTGGGCGCCGTACTGTTGCAGGAGGACCCGCATGGGGACTGGAGACCGTGTGCCTTCTACTCTAGGAAGCTCAGCAAGTCAGAGCAGAACTACACCATCTGGGACAGGGAGTTGCTGGCCATTCATGCAGCATTCAAGGCGTGGCGGCACTTCCTCATCGGGGCCAAACACACAGTGCAGGTTCGCACGGATCATAAGAACTTGGAGTACTGGCGCACGGCACGGTTTCTGAACCAGCGGCACATCAGATGGGCGGAGTTCTTTGCGGATTTCGACTTCAGCATAGAATACATCCCAGGCGACAACAACATCATGGCAGATGCACTGTCCAGAAAGCCGCAATACCTCGAAGAAGCGGCGCCAGCAGCGGCCAAGCACATTTTCGCCCAGAAAGCGTGGGCGTGCGCTTCCGCAACCGTGGACCTGGAGGCGGTCCGTCGAGCACTGCAGGAGGACTCCTTCGCTCTAGCCAAGATGGAGGAGGTGCGCAAGGGCACGGTGAAAAACGACGAGTTCCAAATACGGGACGGATTGCTCATCCGCAGAGGAGCACTCTATGTACCGGGAGATGAGCTCCGCGCGAAAGTACTGCAGCAGTTGCACGACGCGCCAACCGCCGGGCACTTCGGCAAGGAGAAGACGGCGGAACTCGTTGCCAGAGATTTCTGGTGGCCCAAGATGAGGGGCGAAGTCGCGGAGTACGTCTCGAGGTGCGACACGTGCCAAAGGGCCAAGTCAGTGCACAAACCTCCGGCAGGACTGCTCGAACCGCTGCAGACCCCGAGCGAACCGTGGGAGAGGGTGGCACTGGACTTTGTCACGGATTTACCCAGCTCGAGGGGTAAAACGGCAGTGCTAGTGGTGGTGGACATGTTCACTAAAATGGCCCACTTCATTCCGTGCGCGAAGGTGGCCACGGCAGAACAGACCGCCAAACTGTTCATAGACCACGTCTTCAGGGTGCACGGACTGCCACGGTCTATCTTGTCCGACAGGGGGCGCCAGTTCATTTCGAGCTTCTGGCAGAAGCTGATGGGTTTCCTGAACGTCAAGATCAACCTAGCGTCGGCGAGACACCCGCAGACCAACGGACAAGCGGAGCGCGTCAACGCCATCATGCAGCAGTACCTGAGATGCTATGCAAATCAACAGCCGACGACATGGGTGGACTACCTGCCGCTCGCTGAGTTCGCTTACAACAACACGAAGCACGTGTCCACAGGGGTGACGCCGTTCTTCGCCAACAACGGGAGGCATCCCAGAACCTTCCCGGGATTAGAGAAACTGGGGGAGGGGGAGCCACAGGCAGCGGAAGTCTTGGCGGCGGAATTGCAGGAAGTTCAAGAGCAGCTTAGGAGGCAATTAGAGCTTGCAAAGCACGCATACAAACTGCAGGCTGACAAGCACAGGAGGGTTGGTGAAGACATACAGGTGGGAGACTGGGTGTGGTTAGCGGCCCACGCAGTGCCGACCAGATCCTTAGCTAAGAAGAAACTCGGACATAAGCAACTAGGACCTTACCGAGTTGAAGCACAGATCAATCCGGTGGCCTTCCGGTTGACACTTCCGGAAGGATCCAGAATGCACCCAGTATTCCATAGGTCGGTGCTAACGCCCTACAAAGCACCTCACCGATTTCAGGCGCAGGGCACGGCACCAGACCCGTATAGGGAGGCCCCCCCAAGGAGGGAGTCGCCAAGAAGAGAACCCATCAACCAGGTCACAGAGATTTTGGACTCGAGATGGGGGGAAGAGGGAGTAGAATATTTTCTCGCACGGGAAGGTACCCCGGCCAGCGCCAACAGTTGGGTGCCGGACTATGCCCTGGACGAGCCTCTCCTCAAAGAGGAGTTTCATGCCTTGTTCCCACACAGGCCCATGCCAGCCGAGTATTTCGACGACTGGCTTTTCACACCCACGCTTTCTACCAGCACGTTCCAGGGATTCACATCGGACGAAGAACCAGCATTAGAAACACGTTCACCGGAGGGCTCGCCCTCGGGGTTTGCCTCAGACCGCTCGTTTTGGTGGGACAATCGAGGAGAGGAGAGGTGGCTGAGGGGCCCTTGGCGGGCAACGGACCCAGAGGGGAACGAGGGTGAGAGGGACATGGACGTGATGGGGGAGGACGTGGGGTTCGAGCATGGCGGCACAGAGATGGAAGCAGAGGAGAACGAGGTCGGCGAAGACACGGAGGACGAGCCGGATTTATCTAACTGGATGAACGCCACGGGGGACGAACTGTATCCACCATTTACCCCCACAACGATGGAGCACCCGGCACCCCCGCCGGAGGAAGGGGAGGGGGGAAGGGGGGGCTTCGAGGGGGGGATGGATGTCAGGGGTTCAGGAGAAGAGTCACTGGAGAGGCAGGAAACGGAGAGCGAGGGGGAGGAGTCAGAAGGAAATGTCAGCGACGACAGTAGTCCGAGGTCTCTGAGTCTCTCCAGTGACTCGGAGGATTCACAGAAAGGGGCCCCCATGGTCAGGGCAAGGGGGACACCTCGGGAAGAAGGGGCCAGAGAGGACTCAGAGAGTAACAGCTGGAAATCCGGACCAGCTTCCCCCCCAGAGTGCAGTAGGGGGGAGGAGTCCAAGGCATCGGGATCAGGGAGCGCGCAGGCAGAGGGAGAGCGTGAGGCAGGAGTGGCCACACCCTCGT
>NW_028148471.1:0-2500 GCF_965153285.1 Podarcis tiliguerta
ACTCCTCTTGCCCTGACTATGGGGGCCCCTTTCTGTGAATCCTCCGAGTCACTGGAGAGACTCAGAGACCTCCTGTCATCGCTGACATTTCCTTCGGACTCCTCCCCCTCGCTCTCCATTTCCTCCCTCTCCTGTGCCTCTGCTCCTGAACCCCTGACAATAATGATCCGGCGCTCCAAGATGTGGATGCTTTCATTAAAGCGATGGATTCGTGTTTTTTATCAAAGATAGACATCGATATTGCCAGAAGAGACATACATGGGCTCAAACAAGCCAGAGCCAGTGTGAGGCAGTACCATTCCCGCTTTTTTGGATTAGTCCATGCGCTGGGATGGGAGAAGGATTCTGCTCCAGTCAGAGACCTTTTTTGGGAAGGCTTGAATGCAAATGTGAAAGATGAGATTGCAAGGGGGGAGAGACCAAAGAGCACTCAGCAAGTGGTCCAGCGGGCGCTGGAGATTGGGGTGCGTCTGGAAGAACGTCCTTGGAACAGAGAAGAAGGACGTTGGGGACGTACGCCAGCCAGAGCACCTCCCCTCTTTCCCAAAGATGCAGCGCGTGCGCAATCCACACCCTCGCAGGGAGGGGGAGAAGAACCGATGGAGATTGGAGGTGCCAGGGCTCAGTCAGCTACCAGAGCCCTAACACCGGGAGCAGTCAAAGCGAAGCCTCCTAGAGGGAACAGGAAGTGCTACATCTGCGACAGTGCTCAGCACATGGCGAAAGAGTGTCCCCAGAGGCTCCACAAGCACACTGCAGCCTCGGCAACAGTCACAGACGCAACTCAGCAGTGGGGGGCAGGCCTGTATTCTTTGTGAAGAAGAAGGACACGCCCCAAAAGAGGCTTGTAGTGGATTTCAGGATCTTAAATTCCAAGACCAAGCCCACGGCCTTTCCCATGCCCAAAATAGATGACCTGCTCGCAACGGTGAGGAAGGGACGCGTTTTCACTAAGTTGGATCTGCGAGGGGCGTACAACCTGATTCGCATACGGGAGGGAGACGAGTGGAAGACTGCCATGTTCACGCCCCTGGGCACTTATGAATACAGAGTTATGCCTTTTGGATTACAAAATGGCTCTCACTGTTTTCAAGCCTTCATGCATCACGTCCTGGCGGGTCTCCTCTACAAGAAATGCGTCTGCTTCTTGGACGACATCCTGATATTCTCGGAATCAGAGGAGACCCACGAGGGAGACGTCAAGGAAGTTCTGCAGAGACTGCAGGAGCATAGGCTGTACGCCAAGCTGGAAAAGTGCCAGTTCGACAGGAAGGAGGTGGATTTCCTGGGCTACAAGTTGTCGGACAAGGGGCTCGCCATGGACAGCGCCAAGGTTCGCGCAGTGTTGGACTGGAAGAGCCCGCGCAATCGGAAGGAGGTCCAGCGGTTTGTGGGTTTCGCCAACTTTTACCGCAAGTTCATCAAGGGGTTCGCGATGCAGACAGCGGCCATTACCGACACGCTCAGCTCCAAGAAGAAGAAATTCATCTGGACGGAGCAAGCGGAGCAGTCCTTCCAGAACCTTAAGCGTCTCTTCTCGTCCGAAGAGCAGCTACTACATGTGAATCCCGGCAGACCGATGAGAGTTGAAACGGACACCTCAGACAGAGCCGTGGGCGCAGTACTGTTGCAGCAGGACCCGCATGGGGATTGGAGACCGTGTGCCTTCTACTCTAGAAAGCTCAGCAAGTCAGAGCAGAACTACACCATCTGGGACAGGGAGTTGCTCGCCATTCATGCAGCATTCAAGGCGTGGCGGCACTTCCTCATCGGAGCCAAACACACAGTGCAGGTTCGCACGGACCATAAGAACCTGGAGTACTGGCGTACGGCAAGGTTCTTGAACCAGCGGCACATACGATGGGCGGAGTTCTTTGCAGATTTCGACTTCAGGATAGAGTACATCCCAGGCGACAACAACATCATGGCAGATGCACTGTCCAGGAAGCCGCAATACCTAGAAGAGGCGGCACCAGCAACGGCCAAGCACATTTTCGCACCGAAAGCGTGGGCGTGCGCTTCAGCAACCGTGGATCTGGATGCGGTCCGTCGAGCGCTGCAGGAAGACCCCTTTGCACAAGCCAAGATGGAGGAGGTGCACAAGGGCACGGTGAAGGACGACGAGTTCCAGATACGCGACGGATTGCTCATCCGCAGAGGGGCCCTCTACGTACCGGGAGACGACCTCCGCGGGAAAGTACTGCAGCAGTTGCACGACGCACCCACCGCCGGGCACTTTGGCAAGGAGAAGACGGCAGAATTAGTTGCCAGAGATTTTTGGTGGCCCAAGATGCGGGTGGAAGTCGCGGAGTACGTCTCGAGGTGCAACACCTGCCAAAGGGCCAAGTCAGTGCACAAACCTCCAGCGGGACTGCTCGAACCGCTGCAGACACCGAGCAAACCGTGGGAGTTTTGGCCTTCCGGTTGACACTTCCGGAGGGATCCAGAATGCACCCAGTGTTCCATAGATCAGTGCTCACGCCCTACAAAGCACCTCACA
>NW_028148470.1:0-5721 GCF_965153285.1 Podarcis tiliguerta
AGTCTCCTGAGCCACTCTCTTCCGCGAAGGACTAGTCGGCTGAACTTTCCTTCTTCCTGAAGGTCTGGAACTGACTGCATGCTTGCTCCTGGCTCCGCCTCCTCTTTAAGCAGTCAAAATCAGAAGAAAATCCAAATCCTCTCCTTTCTCTATTACCGCACCTCTACACCTCTCTCCGCCTCTCCTCACAAACCCACAATGGACACCTGTAGTTGGTGGCTTTTAAGGGAGAAGCAGGTGATGTCACAAAGGAGGGCAGCTCATTGTTACCATGGCAACCCACCCACCTTGACCCTACCCCCCGGGGTCTCCTCCCTCCTGGACTCTTCCGACGCCGACGTTGACCCCTCTGACTCCTCCCACTCTCTTCGGCGGGCTTTAGGACTTGGCTCCCTACCCGGGCTGCCCACCGTGCCGCCCTCCTGTACATTTGAACTTGGCGCGCGCGCGCGTTTAACTTTCCTGACGACCGTTTCCTCGCTCCCTGACGGGGGTGTGGTCACTCCTGCCTCCTGTTCTCCCGCTGCCCGCGCGCCACCTGATCCCGATGCCTGGGACTCCTCCCCCCTACTGCACTCTGGGGGGGACGCTGGTCCTGATTTCCAGCTGCTGCTCTCTGAGTCCCCTCTGGTCCCTTCTTCCCGAGGTGTCTCCTTGGGCACTCCTCTTGCCCTGACTATGGGGGCCCCTTTCTGGGAATCCTCCGAGTCACTGGAAAGACTCAGAGAACTCGGATTGCTGTCATCGCTGACATTTCCTTCGGACTCCTCCCCCTCGCTCTCCATTTCCTCCCTCTCCTGTGCCTCTGCTCCTGAACCCCTGACATCCATCCCCCCCTGGAAGCCCCCCCTTCCCCCCTCCCCCTCCTCCGGCGGGGGTGCTGGGTGCTCCGTCTTCGTGGGGGTGAATGGCGGATACAGTTCGTCCCCCGTGGCGTGCATCCAGCCGGATAAGTCCGGCTCGTCCTCCGCGCTTTCGCCGAACTCGATCTCCTCTGCTTCCATCTCCGTGCCGCCATGCTCGAACCCAACGTCCTCCCCCAGCACGTCCATGTCCATCTCGCCCTCTGTCACCTCTGGGTCCGTTGCCTGCCAAGGACCCCCCAGCCACCTCCTGTTCCACCGCTCCTCTCCTCGATCGTCCCACCAAAACGAGCGGTCTGGGGCAAACCCCGAGGGCGATCCCTCCGGGGAACGTGTTTCTATTGTCGGTTCTTCGTCCGAGGTGAACCCCTGGAATGTGCTGGTTGAAAGCGTGGGTGTGAAAAGCCAGTCGTCGAAATACTCGGCTGGCATGGGCCTGTGTGGGAACAAGGCATGAAACTCTTCCTTGAGAAGAGGCTCGTCCAGGGCATAGTCCGGCACCCAACGGTTGGCGCTGGCCGGGGTACCTTCTCTGGCGAGAAAATATTCTACTCCCTCTTCCCCCCATCTCGAGTCTAAAATCTCTGTGACCTGGTTGATGGGTTCCCCTCTTGGCGACTCCCTCCTTGGGGGGCTCTCCCTATACGGGTGTGGTGCCGTGCCCTGCGCCTGAAATCGGTGAGGTGCTTTGTAGGGCGTGAGCACCGACCTATGGAATACTGGGTGCATTCTGGATCCTTCCGGAAGTGTCAACCGGAAGGCCACTGGATTGATCTGTGCCTCAACTTGGTAAGGTCCTAGCTGCTTATGCCCGAGTTTCTTCTTCGCTAATGATCTGGTCGGCACTGCGTGGGCCGCTAACCACACCCAGTCTCCCACCTGTATGTCCTCCCCGACCCTTCTGTGCTTGTCAGCCTGCAGTTTGTATGCGTGCTTTGCAAGCTCTAACTGCCTCCTAAGCTGTTCGTGAACCTCCTGCAATTCTGACGCTAAGACTTCCGCTGCCTGTGGCTCCCCCTCCCCCAGTCTCTGTAATCCCGGGAAGGTTCTGGGATGCCTCCCGTTGTTGGCGAAGAACGGTGTCACCCCCGTGGACACGTGCTTCGTGTTGTTGTAGGCGAACTCAGCGAGCGGCAGGTAGTCCACCCATGTTGCCGGCTGCTGATTTGCATAGCATCTCAGGTACTGCTGCATGATGGCGTTGACGCGCTCCGCTTGTCCGTTGGTCTGCGGGTGTCTCGCCGACGCTAGGTTGATCTTGACGTTCAGGAAACCCATCAGCTTCTGCCAGAAGTTCGAAATGAACTGTCGCCCCCTGTCGCACAAGATAGACCGTGGCAGACCGTGCACCCGGAAGACGTGGTCTATGAACAGTTTGGCGGTCTGTTCCGCCGTGGCCACCTTCGCGCATGGAATGAAGTGGGCCATTTTGGTGAACATGTCCACCACCACTAGCACTGCCGTTTTACCCCTTGAGCTGGGTAAATCCGTGACAAAGTCCAGGGCCACCCTCTCCCACGGTTCACTCGGTGTCTGCAGCGGTTCGAGCAGTCCCGCCGGAGGTTTGTGCACTGACTTGGCTCTTTGGCAGGTGTCGCACCTCGAGACATACTCCGCGACTTCCCCCCTCATCTTGGGCCACCAAAAATCTCTGGCTACTAATTCTGCCGTCTTCTCCTTGCCAAAGTGCCCGGCGGTGGGTGCGTCGTGCAACTGCTGCAGTACTTTTGCGCGGAGGTCGTCTCCCGGTACATATAGTGCCCCTCTGCGGATGAGTAATCCATCACGTATTTGGAACTCGTCGTCCTTCACCGTGCCCTTGTGCACCTCCTCCATTTTGGCTTGTGCGAAGGGGTCCTCCTGCAGCGCTCGATGGACTGCATCCAGGTCCACGGTTGCTGAAGCGCACGCCCACGCTTTCGGTGCGAAAATGTGCTTGGCCGCTGCTGGTGCCGCCTCTTCGAGGTATTGCGGTTTTCTGGACAGTGCATCTGCCATGATGTTGTTGTCTCCTGGGATGTACTCTATCCTGAAGTCGAAATCCGCAAAGAACTCCGCCCATCGGATGTGCCGCTGGTTAAGGAACCTTGCCGTACGCCAGTACTCCAGGTTCTTATGGTCCGTGCGAACCTGCACTGTGTGTTTGGCTCCGATGAGGAAGTGCCGCCACGCCTTGAATGCTGCATGAATGGCCAGCAACTCCCTGTCCCAGATGGTGTAGTTCTGCTCTGACTTGCTGAGCTTCCTAGAGTAGAAGGCACACGGTCTCCAGTCCCCATGCGGGTCCTGCTGCAACAGTACGGCGCCCACGGCTCTGTCTGAGGCGTCCGTTTCAACTCTCATCGGTCTGCTGGGATTCACATGCAGTAGCTGCTCTTCGGACGAGAAGAGACGCTTGAGGTTCTGAAAGGACTTCTCCGCTTGCTCCGTCCAGATGAACTTCTTCTTCTTGGAGCTGAGCGTGTCGGTAATGGCCGCTGTCAGCATCGCGAACCCCTTGATGAACTTGCGGTAAAAGTTGGCAAACCCCACAAACCGCTGGACCTCCTTCCGATTGCGCGGGCTCTTCCAGTCCAGCACTGCGCGAACCTCAGCGCTGTCCATGGCGAGCCCCTTGTCCGACAGCTTGTAGCCCAGGAAATCCACCTCCTTCCTGTCGAACTGGCACTTCTCCAGCTTGGCGTACAGCCGATGCTCCTGCAGTCTCTGCAGAACCTCCTTGACGTCTCCCTCGTGGGTCTCCTCAGATTCTGAGAATATCAGGATGTCGTCCAAGAAGCAGACGCATTTCTTGTAGAGGAGACCCGCCAGGACGTGATGCATGAAGGCTTGAAAACAGTGAGAGCCATTTTGTAAACCGAAAGGCATAACTCTGTATTCATATGTGCCCAGGGGCGTGAACATGGCAGTCTTCCACTCGTCTCCCTCCCGTATGCGAATCAGGTTGTACGCCCCTCGCAGATCCAACTTTGTAAAAACGCGTCCTTTCCTCACCGTTGCAAGCAGGTCATCTATTTTGGGCATGGGAAAGGCCGTGGGCTTGGTCTTGGAATTTAAGAGCCTGAAATCCACTACAAGCCTCTTTTGGGGCGTGTCCTTTTTCTTCACAAAGAATACAGGACTGCCCCCCGCTGCTTTCGACTCCCGGATGAAACCGCGCTTCAAGTTGAGGTCTATGAACTCCTTGAGCTCCTGCAGCTCGTCTTCAGACATGGAGTACAGTTTCCCGGTTGGCAGCGTCGCCCCTGGCAGGAGGTCAATCTTGCAGTCATAGGGCCTGTGGGGAGGCAGCTTGTCTGCTTCCTTCTCGCAGAAAACCTCCAAAAACGCCGCGTACTTGCGTGGCACTGCTTGCAGCGTGCCTAATTGTAGCTGCGGGTCTTCCCCTCCTTCTTCCGGGCTAGGAAGGATGCAATGTTCCGCGCAATAGGAGGAGCCGAAGGTCAGTTGGCGCTGGTACCACGCCAATGCTGGGCTGTGCCTGTGCAGCCAACTCATGCCCAAGACTACCGGCGTGTCCGACAGGTGGGTGACATTGAAGCTGATGACTTCTTGGTGATTTCCAATCCGCATCACCATTGGCTGCGTTTGTTGCACCACCTGCCCCCCTAACAAGTCTCTGCCATCCACCGTGACAACTTTCAGGGGCAGTGTGGCTGGTAGCAGTGGTATATTGTGCTGCTGAATGAAATCCAGTCCTATAAAGTCGGCGTTGCTGCCGGAGTCAATGGTGATCGGCACTTCCAGAGTGCGTCCATTGGGCAGTTGGAGAGACGCTGTAAGCTGCACCACTGGTTTGGGTGGGAGGGGGTCTGTGGGCTGCAAAATTGCTGGGGATTGCTTCATTGACTTGTCTGGCTGGACCCCAGTGCCTCTTCCTCCAGCCAGACTCCGTCGTTTAACTGTTGCTGTGTTCTCTGTTGAGTTGCTTCTGTGACTGTTGCCGAGGCTGCAGTGTGCTTGTGGAGCCTCTGGGGACACTCTTTCGCCATGTGCTGAGCACTGTCGCAGATGTAGCACTTCCTGTTCCCTCTAGGAGGCTTCGTTTTGACTGCTCCCAGTGTTAGGGCTCTGGTAGCTGACTGAGCCCTGGCACCTCCGATCTCCATCGGTTCTTCTCCCCCTCCCTGCGAGGGTGTGGAGTGCGCACGCGCTGCTTCTTTGAGAGAGAAGGGAGGTGCTCTGACAGGCGCCCTTCCCCAACGTCCTTCTTCTCTGTTCCAAGGACGTTCCTCCAGGCGCACTCCAACCTCTAGCGCCCTATGGACCACCTGCTGAGTGCTCTGTGGTCTCTCCCCCCTTGCAATCTCAGCTTTTACTTCTGCATTCAGACCTTCCCAAAAGAGGTCTCTCACTGGAGCGGAATCCTTCTCCCATCCCAGTGCATGAACTAAGCCAAAAAAGCGTGCATGGTACTGCCTCACGCTGGCTTTGCCTTGCTTAAGTCCGTGTATGTCTCTTCTGGCAATGTCGATGTCTATCTTTGATAAAAAACACGAATCCATTGCTTTAATGAAAGCCTTCGCATCTTGGAGCGCCGGATCATTATCTCTCCATAAATTTCTCAGCCACGTTTTGGCCTCCCCATGCAAATGGGACAAGATAAACCCCACTTTCTCTCTCTCATCTCTAAAGTCTTTTCCTAGCAGTTCCAGCGCAAACAGCAGGTCGGCTCTGAAGTTGGGGTACTGCTGTAAACTCCCGTCGAAATGAGATACCAGACTGCCTCCCCTTCTCCACAAGCCAATGCCCTCTGCTTTGGGTCCCGTTTGCCCCTGTTTAGAAAGCACGTCCAACCTGACTTGGAGATCCCGGCAGGCGTTAACCATTTCCTCCTCCCTTTTCCTGGATGCAAGTA
>NW_028148469.1:0-5004 GCF_965153285.1 Podarcis tiliguerta
GGGCGCCCTTCGGAGGACTCCCCGTGCTTCGCGCAAGTGCCGGCAAGCCTCGCGCACCGGGGGAGAACTCCCCCCCGGCGCGCAAGGCTTGCGGGCGGCAGCCTGCAGCGCGGAACACGGGGCGCCCTTCGGAGGACGCCCCGTGCTTCGCGCAAGTGCCGGCAAGCCTCGCGCACCGGGGGAGAACTCCCCCCCCGGCGCGCAAGGCTTGCGGGCGGCAGCCTGCAGCGCGGAACACGGGGCGCCCTTCGGAGGACTCCCCGTGCTTCGCGCAAGTGCCGGCAAGCCTCGCGCACCGGGGGAGAACTCCCCCCCGGCGCGCAAGGCTTGCGGGCGGCAGCCTGCAGCGCGGAACACGGGGCGCCCTTCGGAGGACGCCCCGTGCTTCGCGCAAGTGCCGGCAAGCCTCGCGCACCGGGGGAGAACTCCCCCCCGGCGCGCAAGGCTTGCGGGCGGCAGCCTGCAGCGCGGAACACGGGGCGCCCTTCGGAGGACGCCCCGTGCTTCGCGCAAGTGCCGGCAAGCCTCGCGCACCGGGGGAGAACTCCCCCCCGGCGCGCAAGGCTTGCGGGCGGCAGCCTGCAGCGCGGAACACGGGGCGCCCTTCGGAGGACGCCCCGTGCTTCGCGCAAGTGCCGGCAAGCCTCGCGCACCGGGGGAGAACTCCCCCCCGGCGCGCAAGGCTTGCGGGCGGCAGCCTGCAGCGCGGAACACGGGGCGCCCTTCGGAGGACTCCCCGTGCTTCGCGTAAGTGCCGGCAAGCCTCGCGCACCGGGGGAGAACTCCCCCCCGGCGCGCAAGGCTTGCGGGCGGCAGCCTGCAGCGCGGAACACGGGGCGCCCTTCGGAGGACTCCCCGTGCTTCGCGCAAGTGCCGGCAAGCCTCGCGCACCGGGGGAGAATTCCCCCCCGGCGCGCAAGGCTTGCGGGCGGCAGCCTGCAGCGCGGAACACGGGGCGCCCTTCGGAGGACGCCCCGTGCTTCGCGCAAGTGCCGGCAAGCCTCGCGCACCGGGGGAGAACTCCCCCCCGGCGCGCAAGGCTTGCGGGCGGCAGCCTGCAGCGCAGAACACGGGGCGCCCTTCGGAGGACTCCCCGTGCTTCGCGCAAGTGTCATCAAGCCTTGCGCACCGGGAGAGAACTCACCCCGGCGCGCAAGGCTTGCGGGCGGCAGCTGCCGCCCGGCGCATGGGGCGCCCTGCAGACCTCGGCCAGCCCCACAAGGTCGGGGGACAGCGGGGAGGCGCAGCGCCGCCATCCCACTGTTCCCCGACCTGGTTTTGGGGGGGAAATAAAGGGAAAAATTTTTTTCCTTTATTTCCCCCCCCCCCAAAAAAGTAGCTGCGTCCTATGGGACGGAGCGTCCTATGGGACGAAAAATACGGTACATAGGATATTGTTTAAGGAGCTTCTAGGAAAATACCTTGGCCAATGGTCGGAGGTGAAGGTGTAGGCACGGCAATGGGAATGCCAATACTGCTGCTTCCGCTATTTTCTCGACTGCCACTTCCGCCGCTACTGCCACTGTTCAAAAAATAAAATAACAAAAGGTCCAAGCAGATAAATAGATGTCTTTCAAGAACAATTATTCTAATACATGTTATACTTGAAAATGAATCCAGGTCAATAGTGTGACAAATTACCTCCGTTTCACAACAAAGCCAAGAGCTATAAATTAAATCCCCCCCCCAAAAAAAAGAAGGGAGGCAGGGAACTCTCCCTCCCTCTTATTATCATATCAGCAGAACAGAATGCACAAAATTCTAACAGATACAGATGTAATTAGCTAAGTCATTACGTACTCACACACATCCCCCGTTTCAGCTATCAGAGTATTTAATTAAAAAGTGTAAGCAACCGTTTTGAGAACTAAAGAACTGTTAGCCTAATATAATGTTCCTAAATGGTTACAGGCACCCTAAAGTAATTAAGGGTGATAAATTGCATGTTAAAGGTGTCAAAACATCAGCAATTTGCAACTCTGGTGCCATGTACTCTGGAAAAGGTTTCCTTGTTCCCAAAATATCAGAGTGGCACTACACATTAGGATTGTTGTGAAAAAACACCGGAAGAAGGTGAAGTGTTGGGAGTGTTGGTGAATTTTGTTTAACACTCTGTTCATTAAGCTGTCAGCCAACCTAGTGAGAAAGAAAACGTATCTCCTAAACACATCTGGTGGGGACAGTGGAGAATGGAGCTTATTTATAGATGTTTAATCCAACACCTAAGGACAGGTTTCCCTGGGTGAAACTATACTGGTAGTGATATAATGTGCATTCATCAACCTATCCATGACCCCAGTTTAGCTCCTGAATGTTGTCTGAATAGGGATGCGAAAGGGACAGAGACCCTTTGGAGAAGCTGAGACCTTGATATTTGATCAGAGTAACTTGGTCCTTGTCCAATTTGTAGTTGGCAAAGAAGCAGTGGGT
Source organism: Podarcis tiliguerta (assembly GCF_965153285.1). NCBI lineage: Eukaryota > Metazoa > Chordata > Lepidosauria > Squamata > Lacertidae > Podarcis > Podarcis tiliguerta. The sequence goes on from NW_028148469.1 coordinate 2,431, forward strand.
AGAGAGCATCTAGGACCAAGCGGAGACTGTTGAGACGCCCTTGTTAAGTTTGCTGCTGCCAAAAGCTGTAACATTACTCCATTTACAGTACTGAAATGTTGTTTTTGCTGCATGCCGTTACATTTGCTATCACTTTCCTGTTTCATTATGGCTACTGTTATCAAATTGTTCTTGCAATGGTTGATTTTGTGATGTGTCACCACTCTCACTGTTGTAGCAGCTTTGAGAAAATGTTTTGTTTGCGCAAAGGCGGCGTGCAAATAAAGTGACAGTGATGATGCTATCTGGGTGAGCATGGTCTCAGTCTGGCCCTCCACCTTTGCTACGTATTGGAATAGTGCTGCAGTGTGCTTTTGGGTGAGTCAGAAGCTGGAGAAAATGACCCACATGGATGCAGACCAGTCGGATACAAAAAGAAGGAAGTTAAGCATGCTGCCGGCTAACTTGAGAGCCATTGAGACAACAGTACAAAAGAACAAATTAAAAATATACTACCCACTGCTTCCAATTATCCACAAACATCACAAGACAAAGCGGCAAGCAACAAGCATTAAAAAAATCAGTCTCTCTCTCTCTCTCTCTCTCTCTCTCTCACACACACACACACACACACACAGCTACATGAAAGAGAAGAAATGAAGATTGCTAGCATGATCAGAGATTATTCCCAGAAAAATTAGTGCTCTGCATTCCAAGGATCTTGAACCTGTTGCCATGGCTGCAGCTGAATCCCGTACCACAAAACACTTACATGACACTGAAGAGTCCATTTCCGCTGCCTCAAATAATGAATGTACAAAAAGACATTTATGCAACCGTTTTAAATAAGACAGTGTTTTAAGTGACTGCAGCCTCTCTCAAAATAGAACTATTGTCATTTCTCAAGCTCTGCAGCAAGTGCTGGGTTTATAAGCTTCCATTACACTGCTAAAAAAAAATAAAAATCAAATCACAGCCCGCTCATTACAATGACCATTGGTATGTCTTTAACCATTAACGCAGCATAAGCCACAGTGCTGAAAATTCTAACCTCTATTCCACTACAGCCAGCAGCTGTGTTCTATTCTTCTCCAAAGTTTTATTGACACTCACAGGAAGCCAATTTGGAATAAGAAGGTGGTTGCGTTCATTCAGAAGAAACCTCTAATAAAAGTCTGGGAATGTAGACTGAAGAATGAGGGAAGAAATTTTGCATGCCATTTGTAGATAGTGGCCAAATTATATGTCCAGAAGAATCACATGGAATTTTACTACATCAAACTACAGGTGTGAGAAGCTCGGCGTGTCTGAACCCTCCCCAATCAAACTATCATTATTTATTAGTAATTTATATTTAGTAATATGCAATTATTTGTATGTTTTAAACAGATTTTATATATGTCTAAGGTTTTAATTCTATTCATGTTAAACTGCTTTTTAATGATTGGTTTTCCCCCTGTGTTTTTAACGATTCTTGTTTTTATCTGTAAGCCGTTTAGAGTCCCATCAGGGGAAAAGGTGGAGTATAAAAAAATAATAATTCAATAATTAATCGACACACTGCTTCATGTCAGAATAGACTTCTAAGTGGTTCTGACCAGTTAAACAAACATTAAAATATGCATCAAAACACAGCAGCGATTAAAACAGGAGACTCAGGTCACAGGATGAAGGGAATACCTGTGTACACAGGTGTGTCTTCAAAGACCGGCAGAATGCCAATACAGGTACAGATACGGTCTCTCATATTTCAGCAGAGAGTGCGTTCCAGCGCCAGCAGTGAAAAAGCTGGCTTCTATGGCTGATAGCTATCAGCCACAAGTCAATAATTATCAGACTGTGTCAAGACCAAACGGGTTCCATTTGTTGATCTTAATGCCCTTACCAGGAAATGGATATTCCCTGCAGTGGAATCTGGGAAGGGGCTGTGCTAAAATACACCAAGATGGACTGCTAGATTTCCAGAAGCAGGGTTGTTGTTTTTTTATAACACCGTGAAATATTTAAGCATGTAATCTGCCTACCACACCCACACACCCCAAGTCTGAAGTGCGATTTTTCATATTTCAATTCACTACTAGTAACCACGAGACTATATAATTATCTGCTTCTGCGGTTGTCCTAGAATTAACACTTTCTCTACCTAGAAACAGCAAAACACATTAAACTCGTTGCTTCGCAGAAGAAGCTTGACAGAAATCTGGTATGTGAGAGCCACACACACTAACTTACTAAGTGTGATCTTACATTATACTGTTAATTTCAGAGTCATAAGTATGACAGCACTACCATTTTCTACTCCTTAAACCATCTATCATCAAGAATTCTCCCTTCTCAAAGTAAAAAAAAAAGGGGGGGGGAGAATGAAATTGCTATTTGTGCATTTGTTAAAATGGTTGGCAAATATGAGTTTTTATTTAGGAAACAGAGGAATGGTTAACTTATAAAAACAAAAGGTCCTGAAGATCAAGCACTCTAAGAAGATTTGCTCTTGATCTTGTCTTTACCATTTTAGGGTATGTAGTGATGGTGGTTATTCAGCGGTGTTACATTTGTTTTACATTTTTACCCTGCCATCCTTCCAGATGAGGCAAC
>NW_028148468.1:0-2500 GCF_965153285.1 Podarcis tiliguerta
GAAGCCAAAATAACTTTTTGCTTTGGTTGGGGGTGATTCTGGTGCACACCCAGAAAACACCATGCGAATTGAAATAAGCACAATTAAAGCTTATTCGTTTTCTTTCTACTCATATGGAAGGGAAAAGACGGTGTTTTGATATTTTGGTCTCAATACACACACTTTGCAATTTCTGGTTCAATGTGCTTTAACACCAAAGAACACGACATGAAATAAGCGATATCCAAGATTCTTCTTTCTATGTAGCTGGAACCCAAAACAACCTGTTTGGCTTTGTTTAAGCTTATTACGCTTCGCTTTGCAATTTGTGGGTGAATGAACACCTGTCAGAGCTGGCTCCGGGTCCCAGCTCACCAAGGACCAACGCTAGCCGGTAGTAACGTATCAAAGTCTTTATTGAAGAATAGTTTCCATTTCAAAGCCTCAGCGTCCCAGCTCTACATCTGGACTCTAGACCGGCGAAGCTCCGTCTGAGTCTCCGCCCCCTGCGCACCAGTTTAAGACTCTAATCTTACTCCACCTCTTCCTTCTCTCTCTCTTCCTCTGGGTCCTACTACCCCCCGGGGTCTCCTCCCTCCTGGACTCATCTGAGGCAGACGTTGACCCCTCTGACTCCTCCCCCTCTCTTCGGCGGGCTTTAGGACCTGGCTCCCTACCCGGGCTGCCCACCTTACCGCCCTCCTGTACATTTGAACTTGGCGCGCGCGCGCATTTCACTTTCCTGATGACCGTTTCCTCGCTCCCTGACGAGGGTGTGGTCCCTCCTGCCTCTCCTTCTCCCGCTGCCCGCGCGCCCCCTGATCCCGATGCCTGGGACTCCTCCCCCCTACTGCGCTCTGGGGGGGACGCTGGTCCGGATTTCCAGCTGCTACTCTCTGAGTCCCCTCTGGCCCCTTCTTCTCGGGGTGCCCCTCTGGGCACTCCCCTTGCCCTGACTATGGGGGCCCCTTTCTGTGAATCTTCCGAGTCACTGGAGAGACTCAGAGACCTCGGACTGCTTTCCTCGCTGACATTTCCTTCGGACTCCTCCCCCTCGCTCTCCACTTCCTCCCTCTCCTGTGACTCTGCTCCTGAACCCCTGACAACACCGAAGGAACATTCCAAGCTTTCTATTGCGATGGAACCAAAACACCTATGCTTTATTTGGTCTCATTACACACACTGCGATTTTTGGATCAATGTGCATTAACACCAAAGAACACATGAAATAAGCGAAATCCAAGATTCTTTCTATGTAACTGGAACCCAAAACAACCTGTTTGGCTTGGTTTAAGCTTATTACGCATCGCTCTGCTATTTGTGAGTGAATGAACACCGAAAGAATAATCCAAGCTTTCTTTTGCGATGGAACCAAAACACCTATGCTGATAACAAACATGTCACTGCGATTTTTGGGTGAATGTGCATTCTAACCCCAAAAACATCAATTTGAAATCAGCCCAATCAGAGCGTTATCATCTTCTTTTTATGTAGATAGAATCCAAAACACCTTTTTTGTTTGGTTGCGGGTGATTCTGATGCACACCCAAAAACACCATGCGAATTGAAATAAGCACAATTAAAGCTTATTCGTCTTCTTTCTTTTAGGCGGAACGGTCAAGGCAGACTGCGCTGGGACTCTCTTCGGAGACATGATGGCTACCAAAAAAGAGAAATATCAACATGAGAAAAGAAGTTAATGCACCCCAGATACCTGGCGATCACAAAATGAACCCAAATAAAACAGTAAGCTACTCAATTAAGGAGCATACAATTAAGCAGAAAGTGCCTTTTCCTTTATTGGCCACTAGCTGGCAGCAAATTAGCTTCCCTGTACTAAAATAAAACAACAGGCTGCAATGCACAGAATGTCCACAAAGTGGCAGCAGTTAACAGTCTAAAGTATTTCTTTATAATTAAATCAGGGAGGCTGCAATGCTCAGAACGGCCACTAGATGGCCTGCGTGAGCAATTTAAGCCTGGAAAATGGCGTTCCCGCCAAAACGCAGCAGGGAAAGGCAGCTGAACACAATGGGCCTGCACCCAGGCCCAAGTTAGGCCGCGCCTGCCTCCCTGCAGCCCCGCAATACACCAGGCCTCCCCGCTTCGCCGGGAGGGCCGCCAAGGACAAAAGAAGGCCGAATCCAGCCTCGGAAATCGGCGGGGGGGGGCTCGGGAAAGCCTAAGAAGGCCCAGCAGGGCTGGAGGCACCCCCCGCTGCGGCGCGGTACCAGGCGCTGCCGAAAAAAGGCCCTTCGTCCAACCAGGAGCCAGGCCTAGGCAGCTGCGCCCCTGCGGCTGGGCGCACTTCGCAGAGGCCTAGTGCCTCCGAACATTAAGGTAAGCTACAGTGGGGGGGGGAGGGGGGATAGGGGAAAATTAAAGGACTAAGGGGGGTGGGAATGAAGGGTAAAAATTTTAGACGGAGAGAGGGAAAATTAAAATAAGATTAATAATTATTACACAGAGGAAACTTAATCAAAGGACACAATTAGGAATTAAATAGAGCTAACGCAATTAA
>NW_028148467.1:0-4000 GCF_965153285.1 Podarcis tiliguerta
CCTCGACTCTGCGATATTGTGGGGAAGGTATAGGGGAGTACCATACGCCCAGAGAACCTGTCATTGTGCCATGGGTGTGGTTGAGTCCACCGAACACATTCTCTTGACTTGCCCTTCTTATGCAGAGCTTAGACAAAATTTTATAGCCCCACTTCTACATCAATTTAGCTTCCTACCCGGAGAAAACCAGGTTTTACGCTTGCTAAATAATGTCACTAGAGCTATAGCTTCCTTGGTGGCCAAATTTCTTTTTTTAGCTTTTAAGCGTCGTAAGACTTTAATTGACTGTATTGATATAGGGCTATCTGCTTGACCCATTTTAGTGTTGGTTAAGTTTTAAAATTTTTATCGATGTTTTTAACTGTGTACTGACAAATGTTTCTTTTCTGACTGACGGTCGAATAAAAAGGTTGATTGATTGATATATAGGGCAGCAAAATTCCAGATTCTGTGGAGTCCTGTCTAGCTGCTAAGCCAAAATTGGTGTCTTTGCTGTTGTTAAATTAGGCAAGCAATCTCGTAATGGTATTGAATTTTTGTCTTTTTTTCAATTGCCAAGCCAACAATTTCCCACACTTACTTGCCAATTCAAATGTCTTTTGTCTCATCTGTTTAATCTTCCATTCTATTTCCTGATTCATCATTTTCATGTATTGTACTTGATATAGCTTTATTTCTTTCAAAATCTCCTGAGACTTTGGTTTCGCCCTCAGTTTCTTCTCACCGTCCTTTATTTTTTCCAAAATTTTAGCTTTTTTCTCATTTTGCATTCTCTTCTTAATTGCATTCTGTTGTATCAAAAATCCTCTCATAACGGCTTTACTTGCGTCCCAAATTACTCTTTTTTCAACAGTAGTGTTCATGTTTATCTCGAAGTAGTCTCTTAGGGTTTTCTGGGCCTTTTTGGTAAATTCATCATTCCTAAACAAAGAGTCATTCATCCTCCATCTAAAGGAACCAGTTGGCATCAGTTTCAATTCCATCTTCACAGCATTATGATCAGAGCAGGTCTTAGGGCAGATTTCAACTTTGCTAATCTTTGGAGCCAGTCCTCTAGTTACCCAAATTTGGTCAATTCTTGTCCATGTCATTTTAGCCTCAGAATAAAAAGTTCCCTCTCTACCCAGAGGGTTCTTCATTCTCCAAATGTCAATTAAGTCCATGTTTTCAGTCATCTCAAAAAATGTTTTTGGTAGTCTTCCATCCTTAGTAATTATTTGTCTTTGCGCCTTGTCCATATTTGCACCTTGTCCATATTTGTAGATTTGAAGAAACCAGAGGCCTTCCTCTTAGGCATTGTCGGCCAATCAGTGTCAAAGAAGGATAGAACTTTTTTATGTACGCTACGACAGCAGCAAGAATACTTATTGCAAAGTACTGGAAGACACAAGACCTACCTACCCGGGAAGAATGGCAGATGAAGCTGATGGACTACATGGAGTTGGCGGAAATGACTCGCAGAATCCGAGACCAGGGAGAAGAGTTGGTGGAAGAAGATTGGAAAAAAATTAAAGTATATTTACAGAAATATTGTAAAATTAATGAATGTTAGAAGGATGCTAGAAAGAAGTTATATGGCTTCAGTAGAAATGTTACTAAGAATTAAGTAAGAATGGATTGAGTATGGGTTAAGGTGTAAAATTTAAGGCTAAATTGCGTTAAGATAAATTATGGAACTAAATTTGAGAAAGAGGGAAAGGACTTGCTGAAACAACTAATTGTACTAGAATACAAAAAGGGAGGTGTGAGGAAGTCAAGGAAATAAGCAAATGAAAATTAAGGATATGAAAATATTGGTGTGTTTTTTTCTTTTTTAAATGTTTTTTCTTTTTAAATGTTCTTGTTTTTTGCTTTTTTGTGTTTTGATGTAACTGTTGTTGTTTTTTTACTGTATTTTCTTTTTTTCTTTTTTGTCTAATTTGAAGTTTTGTAACCTTTTATTGTTCGTTTTTCTTTTCTCTGTATTTGTTAAACCCTAATAAATATTTTAGAAGGAAAAAAAATTAGGCACGCAGTCAATAAGCAGTAGAGGCACAATAGTCTTGCAATAGTTTTGCAGGTGTCAGCAAATAACTTGGCAGTGAGACCTTAAGTCATAAACTATTGAGTTGCAGTGAAGGCAATAACATCTGCAAAACAACAGGCAAACGCAGTGGCAGAGCAGTAAAACAGTAAAATTAAGCAAGAAAACAATAAAACACTAAAACCAGTCCATAAAACAATAAAACTTAACTATAAAATCAGAAACTCAGTTGGGGCTGCTGGCGCTGTCACCATCTGACTGGAAGTCTTGCATTTTATGATTCTAATGGCAGAGGTTCAGAGAGAGAGAGAGCCTTGGGCTAGTAAAATAAAGCTTATCTTCTGAAAGGTTCATATCAGGTAGCAGGTGGGCTGCCTGATGCTGGATATGTACATGCCCAATGCCATAGCCAAACCTACTGTTTCCTGTAATCAATAAAGCTGTGGCTTAATTCTGTCTGATCGATATTGATCCAGAGTAGATTCCAATGTATAGCTAGCAGAGTAAAAACTTAAACACACTGCAGGAATCCCAAGAAATAGACCAGAGGCAATTGTATTTTATCCAGCAGAGCTTTACTGAGGAATGATGAGGAATGGTGGAATGGAGGAAAGTAGTAGGTCAGGCTTAGCTCGGAAAGAAGGAGATATGAGAGCCATCTTCAAAGATCTCAAGGGCTGTCTCATGAAAGATAGAGCAGGCTTGCTTTGTCCTCCTCTGGAAGGTAGGGCCCAAACCAATGAATTCTAATTCCATGAATGGAGATTTTGACTGAACACTAGGAAGATCGTTCTGAGGGTAAGCGTTGTTTGACAGTGGAATGGACCCCCTTGGGGGAATGGACCCTCCACCTTCAGTGGAGGTTTTTAACCAGAGATTGGATGGCCACCTGTCAGGGATGCTTTAGCTTGGACTAGATGACCCTCAGGGTCCCTTCCAACTCTACAATTCTAGGATTCTATGATAAATGCCACTTTGCTCCATTTTGACCTGGCATTGCTATCCCCCACTCTCACCAACTGCCCCCCCACCTCCTTCTGATCTGGGCCAATACCCAATTCCACTCTGTTGCTTGGAAGCAGCTGCCTGTTACTTCACACACCTTTGCTGCCTGTGGACATTTGATGCTCATGGAGCAATATTTGTCTGACTTGGAGCCAGACGTGGTGAGGAAACAGAACTTAGCGGTGTGACCATAGGCTTCCCACCTTGCCTGCTGCATTGTGCACTTCAGTCTCTTAGGAAAGGATGCTGAAGACATCCCATGTCTGTGTAGGTTGCAAAACATGAGCAAATGCCCTGTAAATTTCACAGGACAGGACACAGCACAGACCAACAGCTCACAACCGGCACTAACAATCCTCCCCCAGAATAATATGAGAGTGCGATCCTCACTTTGGAGTGCCCCTCTTCTGAGCCCCCCTCTCTCTCCCACAGACACACAACAATGCACACAATTTTATGCCAATGCCTGCTGTCAGGGGTTCAGGAGAAGAGTCACTGGAGAGGCAGGAAACGGAGAGCGAGGGGGAGGAGTCAGAAGGAAATGTCAGCGACGACAGTAGTCCGAGGTCTCTGAGTCTCTCCAGTGACTCGGAGGATTCACAGAAAGGGGCCCCCATGGTCAGGGCAAGGGGGACACCTCGGGAAGAAGGGGCCAGAGAGGACTCAGAGAGTAACAGCTGGAAATCCGGACCAGCTTCCCCCCCAGAGTGCAGTAGGGGGGAGGAGTCCAAGGCATCGGGATCAGGGAGCGCGCAGGCAGAGGGAGAGCGTGAGGCAGGAGTGGCCACACCCTCGTCAGGGAGCGAGGAAACGGTCATCAGGAAAGTTAAACGCGCGCGCGCGCCAAGTTCAAATGTACAGGAGGGCGGCAAGGTGGGCAGCCCGGGTAAGGAGCCAGGTCCTAAAGCCCGCCGAAGAGAGGGGGAGGAGTCAGAGGGGTCCAGCTCTGCGTCAGAAGAGTCCAGGAGGGAA
>NW_028148466.1:0-3000 GCF_965153285.1 Podarcis tiliguerta
AAAAAGGATAGGAAGGGGGAAAAGAAGGGAAAAAGAGAGAAAAAGAAGCGAAAACGGGAGAGAAAAAGAAGGAGAAGAGGGAGGGGGAAAAGGAATAAGGGAGGAAAAGGAGGAAGAAAAAAAAGAAGGAAAGAAGGGAGAGAAAAAGAAGGAGAAGAGGAAGGGGGAAAAGGGAGGTGGAAAAGGAAAAAGGGAGGGGGAAAAGGAAAAAAGGGAGAGAGAAAAAGAAAAAAAGAAGGGGGAAAGGGAGCGGGAAAGGGGGAAAAGGGAGAAAAAAGAAGGGGAAAAGGGAGAGAAAAAGAAGGAGAAGAGGGAGGGGGAAAAGGAAAAAGGGAGGGAAAAAAGGAAAAAAGGGAGAGAAAAAAGGAAGAAGAAAAAAGAAGGGGGGAAAAGAAGGGGAAAAGTGTGGGGAAAAAACAAGGAAAAAAGGCAGGAAGAAAGGAAGGGGAAAAGGGAGAGAAAAAAGAAAAAAGGGAGGAAAAAAAGAAGGAAAAAGTGTGGGGGGAAAAAGAAGAAAAAAAGGGGAGGAAGAAAGGAAGGGAAAAGGGAGAAAAAAGAAGGGGGAAAGGGAGAGAAAAAGAAGAAGAGGGAGGGGAAAAAGAAGGGGAAAAGGGAGGTGGGAAAGGAAAAAGGGAGGGGGAAAAGGGAGGGGAAAAAGGAAGAGAGAAAAAGAAGGGGAAAAGGGAGGTGGAAAAGGAAAAAAGAGAGGGAAAAAGGAAAGAAAGGGAGAGAAAAAGAAGGAGAAGAGGGAGGGGAAAAAGAAGGGGAAAAGGGAGGGGGGGAAGGAAAAAGGGAGGGGGAAAAGTAAAAAACAGAGAGAGAAAAAGGAAAAAAGGGAGAGAAAAAGAAGGGAAGAAGGGAGGTGGAAAAGGAAAAAGGGAGGAAAAAAGGGAGAGAAAAAAAGGAAGAAAGGGAGAGAAAAAAAGGAAGAAAAAACAGAAGGAAAAAAGGGAGGGGGAAAAAGAAGGAAAAAAGGGAGAGAAAAAGGAGAAGAGGGAGGGGGAAAAGGGAGGTGGAAAAGGAAAAAGGGAGGAAAAAAAGGAAAAAGGGAGGGAAAAAAGGAAGGGAAAAAAGAAGGGAAAAAGGAAGAAAGGAAGGAAAAAAGGGAGGAAGAAAGGAAGGAAAAAAGGGAGAGAAAAAAGAAAAAAAGGGAGGGGAAGAAGAGGGAAAAAAAGGAGGAAGAAAGGAAGGGAAAAAGGGAGAGAAAAAAGAAAAAAGGGAGAAAAAAAAGAAGGAAAAAACCGGGGGAGCAAGAAAAAAGGGAGAGAAAAATGGAAAAAAGGGAGAAAAGTAAGAAGGAAAAAAGGAAGGAAAAAAGGGAGGAAGAAGAAGGAAAAGAAAAAAAGAAAAGAAGGGAGGGGAAAAAGAAGTAAAAAAAGGAGGAAGAAAGGAAGGAAAAAAGGGAGAGAAAAAAGAAAAAAAGGGAGGGGAAGAAGAAGGAAAAAAGGGAGAGGAAAAAGAAAAAAAGGGAGGGGAAGAAGAAGGAAAAAAGGGAGGGAAGAAAGGAAGGGAAAAAAGGAGGAAAAAAGGAGAAAAAAGGGATTAAACTCTTTTCCCCCGTCTTTTTCCGTAACTATTAAACTAATCAATATTATTTTTTAATTAAATATTAATTAAATTAATTAATATTATTTTTTAATTAATTAATTAATTAATATTTCTTAATTAAAAATAATTTGGCCGGGATTCGAACTCACGACCGGATAGGCGTCCAAGGCGTCGACTCGGACCCGGAAGCGGCGCCGCTGGGCCTGGCGCCCGATTCGCCCGGCGAAGTCCTCGGCGGTCCCCGATTGGCTGCCGAAGAGGACGAGGAGGCGGCGGGGTGGGGCCATCTGGGGAAAGAATAATAATAATGAGAATAATAATAATAATGATAATAATAATAATATCCCATCTCCGCATTGCTCCATCTGGGAAGCAGGAGGGAAATAATATTAATAATATTAATAATATTGATAATAATAATAATAATAATAATATATGAAAGTATACATATGTATATGTATATATGTATGTGTGTGTGTGTGTATATAGAAATATAGATTTATGTGTATATATGTGTATATGAGTTTGTGTGTGTATATATATATATATATGTGTGTGTGTGTGTGTGCGCATATGTGTGCGTGTGTGTGTGTGTGTATATATATATATGTGTGTGTGTGTGTGTGTGTGTATGTGTCCGTGTGTATATAAATATATATATGTGTGTGTATGTATATGTGTGTGTATATATGTCTGTATGTATATGTGTGTGTGTATATATGTGTGTGTGTATATGTGTGTGTGTATATGTGTGTGTGTGTATATGTGTGTGTGTGTATATGTGTGTGTGTATATGTGTGTGTGTATGTGTATATGTCTGTGTGTATATCTGTGTGTGTATATATGTGTGCGTGCGTGTGTATATATGTGTCCGTGTGTGTATGTGTGTGTATATGTGTGTGTGTGTGTGTATATGTGTGTGTGTGTATATGTGTCCGTGCGTGTGTGCATGTGTGTGTGTATATGTGTCCGTGCATGTGTGCATGTGTGTGTGTATATGTGTGCGTGTGTGTGTGTATATGTGTGCGTGTGTATGTGTGTGTGTATATATGTGTCCGTGTGTGTGTATTTGTGTGCGTGCATATATGTGTGTGTGCATGTATATATATGTGTGTGTGTGTGTGTGTGTGTATGCGTGTGTATGTGTGTGTGTATATATATATGTGGTGTGTGTATGCGTGTGTGTGTATATATGTTTGTGTGCGTGTGTGTATATATATACAGTATATATGTGTGTATATATATGTGTCCATGTGTATATATATATATGTGTGTGTCTGTGTGTGTGTGTGAATATATGTGTTTGTGTGTGTATATGTAAGTATATATATGTATATGTATGAAAATATGTCTGTGTGTGTATATGTCTATATTGGAAAGTATATATATATATATATATATATATATGTGTGTGTGTGTGTGTGTGTGAATATAGAAATATAAATTTATGTG
>NW_028148465.1:0-3000 GCF_965153285.1 Podarcis tiliguerta
TCGGCAATTCACTCAAAAATGGTGCCAAACGGTTGCATATGCTCCCCCGAGAGGTTTGGCGATGGAAACAGAAGGCTTTTTATCACAGGACAAGAAATCAGCCCTCGACAACTTAACCGGCAGAAAAAGATTTTTTTGAAAAAATCCCTAAGCCCCGGGGTCACAATTTCATCAAAAATCTGACTTTCGACAATTCACTCAAAAATGGTGCCAAACCGTTGCAACTGCTCCCCTGAGAGGTTTGGCGGTCAAAATGGAAGGTTTTTTATCACTGGATAAGAAATCAGCCCTCAACAACTTAACCGGCAGAAAAAGATTTTTTTTTGAAAAATCCCTAAGCCCCGGGGTCACAATTTCATCAAAAATCTGACTTTCGGCAATTCACTCAAAAATGGTGCCAAACAGTTGACAATGCTCCACTGAAAGGTTTGGCGATGGAAACAGAAGGCTTTTTATCACAGGACAAGAAATCAGCCCTCAACAACTTAAAGGGCAGAAAAAGTTTTTTTTGAAAAAATCCCTAAGCCCCGGGGTCACAATTTCATCAAAAATCTGACTTTCGGAAATTCACTCAAAAATGGTGCCAAACGGTTGAAAATGCTCCCCTGAGAGGTTTGGCGGTCGAAATGGAAGGTTTTTTATCACTGGACAAGAAATCAGCCCTCAACAACTTAACCGGCAGAAAAAGATTTTTTTGAAAAAATCCCTAAGCCCCGGGGTCACAATTTCATCAAAAATCTGACTTTCGACAATTCACTCAAAAATGCTGCCAAACCGTTGCAAATGCTCCCCTGAGAGGTTTGGCGGTCAAAATGGAAGGTTTTTTATCACTGGATAAGAAATCAGCCCTCAACAACTTAACCGGCAGAAAAAGATTTTTTTTTGAAAAATCCCTAAGCCCCGGGGTCACAATTTCATCAAAAATCTGACTTTCGGCAATTCACTCAAAAATGGTGCCAAACGGTTGACAATGCTCCACTGAAAGGTTTGGCGATGGAAACAGAAGGCTTTTTATCACAGGACAAGAAATCAGCCCTCAACAACTTAAAGGGCAGAAAAAGGTTTTTTTGAAAAAATCCCTAAGCCCCGGGGTCACAATTTCATCAAAAATCTGACTTTCGGAAATTCACTCAAAAATGGTGCCAAACGGTTGAAAATGCTCCCCTGAGAGGTTTGGCGGTCGAAATGGAAGGTTTTTTATCACTGGACAAGAAATCAGCCCTCAACAACTTAACCGGCAGAAAAAGATTTTTTTGAAAAAATCCCTAAGCCCCGGGGTCACAATTTCATCAAAAATCTGACTTTCGACAATTCACTCAAAAATGCTGCCAAACCGTTGCAAATGCTCCCCTGAGAGGTTTGGCGGTCAAAATGGAAGGTTTTTTATCACTGGATAAGAAATCAGCCCTCAACAACTTAACCGGCAGAAAAAGATTTTTTTTTGAAAAATCCCTAAGCCCCGGGGTCACAATTTCATCAAAAATCTGACTTTCGGCAATTCACTCAAAAATGGTGCCAAACGGTTGACAATGCTCCACTGAAAGGTTTGGCGATGGAAAAAGAAGGCTTTTTATCACAGGACAAGAAATCAGCCCTCAACAACTTAAAGGGCAGAAAAAGTTTTTTTTGAAAAAATCCCTAAGCCCCGGGGTCACAATTTCATCAAAAATCTGACTTTCGGCAATTCACTCAAAAATGGTGTAAAACGGTTACAAATGCTCCCCTGAGAGGTTTGGCGGTTGAAATGGAAGGTTTTTTATCACTGGACAAGAAATCAGCCCTCAACAACTTAACCGGCAGAAAAAGATTTTTTTGAAAAAATCCCTAAGCCCCGGGGTCACAATTTCATCAAAAATCTGACTTTCGACAATTCACTCAAAAATGCTGCCAAACCGTTGCAAATGCTCCCCTGAGAGGTTTGGCGGTCAAAATGGAAGGTTTTTTATCACTGGATAAGAAATCAGCCCTCAACAACTTAACCGGCAGAAAAAGATTTTTTTTTGAAAAATCCCTAAGCCCCGGGGTCACAATTTCATCAAAAATCTGACTTTCGGCAATTCACTCAAAAATGGTGCCAAACGGTTGACAATGCTCCACTGAAAGGTTTGGCGATGGAAACAGAAGGCTTTTTATCACAGGACAAGAAATCAGCCCTCAACAACTTAAAGGGCAGAAAAAGTTTGTTTTGAAAAAATCCCTAAGCCCCGGGGTCACAATTTCATCAAAAATCTGACTTTCGGCAATTCACTCAAAAATGGTGTAAAACGGTTACAAATGCTCCCCTGAGAGGTTTGGCGGTTGAAATGGAAGGTTTTTTTATCACTGGACAAGAAATCAGCCCTCAACAACTTAACCGGCAGAAAAAGATTTTTTTGAAAAAATCCCTAAGCCCCGGGGTCACAATTTCATCAAAAATCTGACTTTCGGAAATTCACTCAAAAATGTTGCCAAACGGTTGAAAATGCTCCCCTGAAAGGTTTGGCGATGGAAACAGAAGGCTTTTTATCACTGGACAAGAAATCAGCCCTCGACAACCTAACCGGCAGAAAAAGATTTTTTGAAAAAATCCCTAAGCCCCGGGGTCACAATTTCATCAAAAATCTGACTTTCGGCAATTCACTCAAAAATGATGCCAAACGGTTGCAAATGCTCCCCTGAGAGGTTTGGCGGTCGAAATGGAAGGTTTTTTATCACTGGACAAGAAATCAGCCCTCAACAACTTAACCGGCAGAAGAAGATTTTTTTGAACAATCCCTAAGCTCCGGGGTCACAATTTCATCAAAAATCTGACTTTCGGCAATTCACTCAAAAATGGTGACAAGCGGTTGAAAATTCGCCCCTGAAAGGTTTCGCCGTCGAAACAGAAGGCTTTTTAACACAGGACAAGAAATCAGCCCTCAACAACTTAACCGGCAGAAAAAGATTTTTTGAAAAAATCCCTAAGCCCCGGGGTCACAATTTCATCAAAAATCTGACTTTCGACAATTCACTCAAAAATGG
>NW_028148464.1:0-1000 GCF_965153285.1 Podarcis tiliguerta
GCCCCGGGGTCACAATTTCATCAAAAATCTGACTTTCGGCAATTCACTCAAAAATGGTCCCAAACGGTTGCAAATGCTCCCCTGAGAGGTTTGGCAGTCGAAATGGAAGGTTTTTTATCACTGGACAAGAAAACAGCCCTCAACAACTTAACCGGCGGAAAAAATTTTTTTTGAAAAAATCCCTAAGCCCCGGGGTCACAATTTCATCAAAAATCTGACTTTCGGAAATTCACTCAAAAATGGTGCCAAACGGTTGAAAATGCTCCCCTGAGAGGTTTCGCGGTGGAAATGGAAGGTTTTTTATCACTGGACAAGAAATCAGCCCTCAACAACTTAACCGGCAGAAAAAGATTTTTTTGAAAAAATCCCTAAGCCCCGGGGTCACAATTTCATCAAAAATCTGACTTTCGGCAATTCACTCAAAAATGGTGCCAAACGGTTGAAAATGCGCCCCTGAAAGGTTTCGCGGTCGAAACAGAAGGCTTTTTAACACAGGACAAGAAATCAGCCCTCAACAACTTAAGCGGCAGAAAAAGATTTTTTTGAAAAAATCCCTAAGCCCCGGGGTCACAGCTTCATCAAAAATCTCACTTTCGGCAATTCACTCAAAAATGCTGCCAAACGGTTGCATATGCTCCCCCGAAAGGTTTGGCGATGGAAACAGAAGGCTTTTTATCACAGGACAAGAAATCAGCCCTCGACAACTTAACGGGCAGAAAAAGATTTTTTTGAAAAAATCCCTAAGCCACGGGGTCACAATTTCATCAAAAATCTGACTTACGGCAATTCACTCAAAAATGGTGCCAAACGGTTGAAAATTCGCACCTGAAATGTTTCGCGGTCGAAACAGAAGGCTTTTTAACACAGGACAAGAAATCAGCCCTCAACAACTTAACCGGCAGGAAAAGATTTTTTTGAAAAAATCCCTAAGCCCCGGGGTCACAATTTCATCAAAAATCTGACTTTCGGCAATTCACTCAAAAATAGTGCCAAACGGTTG
>NW_028148463.1:0-1000 GCF_965153285.1 Podarcis tiliguerta
ACACAGGGAAATAGGTAAAAAAAGACAAAACTAAAACTGGGTAGCAACATTCATTCAATAAATTCACAACCCACCTGTCCTCCTGAAAGAACACAGGGTGACAAATATGTCAATAATATATTACAATTCAAATTTTTAAAAACAACCTCCTAAAAACAGTTCAAAACATCCAACATCACCAATTCACAGCAGCTAATGTGGGCCTCCCCAGGTATGAAATTGTCAACAATAAATTCCCATTAGTGCTGCCCTCTTTTATCATAGCTGTTGGATAAATACAGGACAATAATAATGATATATAGCATTTAAGTAGCTCTTCTGAGTGTTTAGTGTGCTATGCTTACATTTTCCCAGTAAACCTTATGGCAACTCTGTAAGGCCGTCAGGATTGTTACTTCTACTGTAAATAGGAGGCCAAGAGGTTAAAATTTGCTTAAGGCTACCTCATGAGATGATGGCAGAAGCAGAACTTCCTGCTTCATAGCTCAGCCACTTTAGCTCTATGGACGTTTATCTACTTGATGTTAGTCAATGCTGGTGTCCGGGGTGATATTTTGCCACAAGAGACTCCTTGCTGCCTCTGTCCATTCACCTGACTTCTCCAAGCATGCAAGCAGCAACAAGAAGGAGAAGGTGAGTGAACAAGAACAGTGACAGTGGCAATATGGAGGTGAGCACACTCCTAGAGGGAGGCCCATCTTGCTCAAGGGCTCCCACAGAAAACTGACGCCAGCATTGGCAACTGTACATATTATTTCACCGTGTGTGTTGGTTGCCATTTTGAATGTTGAATCTTAGCTAACAGAAGACTCCTGCTCATGTTAGACATAAGAATCAGGCCAAAGGCTCTTCTAGTCTAACATTGTGTTCTCACAGAGGCCAATGAATGCCTAAGGGAGGCCTGCGATTTGGGATTCCCAGCAAATGGTATTAAGAGACATGTTCCTTCTGACTGCGGAGTGTCTATTTTATCTGGCAAAACTCCTGTTTGGATTAGGAA
>NW_028148462.1:0-1000 GCF_965153285.1 Podarcis tiliguerta
CGGTTCAGTTGTAGAGGTCTGATTTCTTGTCCTGTGATAAAAAGCCTTCTGTTTCGACCCTCAAACCTTTCAGGGGAGCATTTGCAACCATTGGGGACCATTTTTGAGTGAATTGCCGAAAGTCAGATTTTTTCTGAAATTGTGACCCCGGGGCTTAGGGATTTCTTCAAAAAAATATTTTTCTTCCGGTTAAGTTGTCGAGGGCTGATTTCTTGTCCTGTGATAAAAAGCCTTCTGTTTCGACCGCCAAACCTTTCAGGGGAGCATGTGCAACCATTGGGGAACATTTTTGAGTGAACTGCCGAAAGTCAGATTTTTTCTGAAAATGTGACCCCAGGGCTTAGGGATTTCTTCAAAAAAATATTTTTCTGCCGGTTCAGTTGTCGAGGTCTGATTTCTTCTCCTGTGTTAAAAAGCCTTCTGTTTCGACCGCCAAACCTTTCAGGGGAGCATTTGCAACCGTTGGGGACCATTTTTTAGTGAATTGCCAAAAGTCAGATTTTTTCTGAAATTGTGACCCCGGGGCTTAGGGATTTTTCCAAAAAAATATTTTTCTGCCGCTTAAGTTTTCGAGGGCTGGTTTCTTGTCCTGTGATAAAAAGCCTTCTGTTTCGATCGCAAACAGTTCAGGTGAGCATTTGCAACCATTGGGGAACATTTTTGAATGAATTCCCAAAAGTCAGATTTTTTCTGAAATTGTGACCCCGGGGCTAAGGGATTTTTTCAAAGAAATATTTTTCTGCCGGTTCAGTTGTAGAGGTCTGATTTCTTGTCCTGTGATAAAAAGCCTTCTGTTTCGACCGCCAAACCTTTCAGGGGAGCATTTGCAGCCGTTGGGGACCATTTTTGAGTGAATTGCCAAAAGTAAGATTTTTTCTGAAATTGTGACCCCTGGGCTTAGGGATTTTTTCAAAAAAATATTTTTCTGCCGGTTAAGTTCTCGAGGTCTGATTTCTTGTCCTGTGATAAAAAGCCTTCTGTTTCGACCGCCAAAGCTTTC
>NW_028148461.1:0-1000 GCF_965153285.1 Podarcis tiliguerta
TTATATTTTATGTCTCTCCATATTGTCCATAGTATTGGTTACATTACAAGTGAGATTAAAATCCTGCTAATGTTTTCATCTGCTTACATTGGTCTCCTAAATAAATTATAAACTTCCCACATTCTTCCTTGAATTTCTTGTCTTCTTGGTCCCTGAGCTTTCTGGTCAATTTTGCCATTTCAGCGTAGTCTAACAGCTTAGTTTGCCATTCCTCTCTGGGCTAGTAGCATCCGTGCTGCTGTTGTCACATACATAAAGAGTCTTTCCTTTTCCTTTGGAATATCGGTACCTATAATTCCTAATAGAAAGGCTTCTGGGTTTTTGGGTGTTTTTTAAATAAAAGTTATTTTAAACATTTTTTTCAGTTCATTATATATCATTTCCCAGAAATGTCCAGTCCCTTTTTCAAAGCCATACAAGTTGTTGAGCAACACTAACTCTTGTGGAAATCTTTTTTCTGCCGTACTGAATGAACTTCTGTCTGTTCCCAGGCATGCAATACTTTCACTTGTTTAGCCTGGGTATGTTTGGCCTAGAAAAAGAAGAAGAAGAAGAAGAAGAAGAAGAAGAAGAAGAAGAAGAAGAAGAAGAAGAAGAAGAAGAAGAGTTTGGATTTGATATCCCGCTTTATCACTACCCGAAGGAGTCTCAAAGCGGCTAACATTCTCCTTTCCCTTCCTCCCCCACAACAAACACTCTGTGAGGTGAGTGGGGCTGAGAGACTTCAAAGAAGTGTGACTGGCCCAAGGTCACCCAGCAGCTGCATGTGGAGGAGCGGGGAAGCGAACCCGGTTCACCAGATTATGAGTCCACCGCTCTTAACCACTACACCACACTCAGTAGACTGAGAGGAGATACAACAGCCATCTTCAAACATCTGAAGGGTTGTCACGTGAATGATGGAGCAAGCCTGTTTTCTGCTGCTCCGGAGGGATAAGACCCGAACCAATGGCTTCAAATTGCAAGAAAGGAGATCTAGGCAAGACTCTGACAGTAAGGC
>NW_028148460.1:0-1000 GCF_965153285.1 Podarcis tiliguerta
CTGAAATTGTGACCCCGGGGCTTAGGGATTTTTTCAAAAAAAAAAATTCTGCCGGTTAAGTTGTCGAGGGCTGATTTCTTGTCCTGTGATAAAAAGCCTTCTGTTTCGACCGCCAAACCTTTCAGGGGAGCATTTGCAACCGTTGGGCACCATTTTTGAGTGAATTCCCGTGAAGTCAGATTTTTTTCTGAAATTGTGACCCCGGGGCTTAGGGATTTTTTCAAAAAAAAAAATTTCTGCCGGTTAAGTTATCGAGGGCTGATTTCTTGTCCTGTGATAAAAAGCCTTCTGTTTCGACGGCCAAACCTTTCAGGGTAGCATTGGCAACCGTTGGGCACCATTTTTGAGTGAATTCCCGAAAGTCAGATTTTTTCTGAAATTGTGACCCCGGGGCTTAGGGATTTTTTCAAAAAAAAAATTTTCTGCCGGTTAAGTTGTCGAGGGCTGATTTCTTGTCCTGTGATAAAAAGCCTTCTGTTTCGACGGCCAAACCTTTCAGGGGAGCATTTGCAACCGTTGGGCACCATTTTTGAGTGAATTCCCGAAAGTCAGATTTTTTCTGAAATTGTGACCCCGGGGCTTAGGGATTTTTTCCAAAAAAAAAATTCTGCCGGTTAAGTTGTCGAGGGCTGATTTCTTGTCCTGTGATAAAAAGCCTTCTGTTTCGATGGCCAAACCTTTCATGGGAGCATTTGCAACCGTTGGGCACCATTTTTGAGTGAATTCCCGAAAGTCAGATATTTTCTGAAATTGTGACCCCGGGGCTTAGGGATTTTTTCAAAAAAAAAATTTCTGCCGGTTAAGTTGTCGAGGGCTGATTTCTTGTCCTATGATAAAAAGCCTTCTGTTTCGACGGCCAAACCTTTCAGGGGAGCATTGGCAACCGTTGGGCACCATTTTTGAGTGAATTCCCGAAAGTCAGATTTTTTCTGAAATTGTGACCCAGGGGCTTAGGGATTTTTTCAAAAAAAAAAATTCTGCCGGTTAAGTTGTCGAGGGC
>NW_028148459.1:0-1000 GCF_965153285.1 Podarcis tiliguerta
TTCTCTTCTCCTAGATGGGCTCCCTCCCCAGGCTCACAAGCCCCCTCTGCCCCCTCTACATCACATCCAGAAACCATCTTTCTGACCAATGGGCCACTGGAGAGCCAGTGTGGTGTAGTGGATAAGAGCAGTAGACTCGTAATCTGGTGAACCGGGTTTGCTTCCCTGCTCCTCCACGTGCAGCTGCTGGGTGACCTTGGGCTAGTCACACTTCTCTGAAGTCTCTCAGCCCCACTCACCTCACAGAGTGTTTGTTGTGGGGGAGGAAGGGAAAGGAGAATGTTAGCTGCTTTGAGACTCCTTCGGGTAGTGATAAAGCGGGATATCAAATCCAAACTTTTCTTCTTCTTCATCCGCTCAATTTGCCAGAGCCTGTCTTTGCTTGCAAGAGAAGTCCCTAACTCACCGGGGGTTTGAGATCCATTGGCTACCCTCACCTGGTTTAGCTGACTAGTCGAAGCCGTTTCCCAAGCGACAAACCGAATTTGAACATTGGAAACAAAAGCGGCCAGTATCATAAACTGATCTGAACAATTCCCCATCATTTATTTTGCAGTGAATCCTTCGAACGCAGGTACTGACCAGTCAGCAGATATGAAGGCAGTGCAGGGTTAGTCAGAAATGAAAGGAAATTATTAGTATAAGGGGAATACCCAAGTTTGCTAAGTGCAATTGAAAAAGAATTTATGAGGGTAATTCACGCCCCCCTCCAAAAAAGTCCAGGGTAATCTTAACATGCTCAATAGCCAAAGAATATTGGGTGGTCAGGTGGAATATTTTGTGGTGGGCCTTATAACTAGTTTGTAAAATTTACTCCGGTTTTCCTAGTCCCAGGAAGCGACAAGAAACTGTGCAGGGCAACCAAGGATTAAGACCTTTTGGGAGATGATTTATAATGAACTGAAGAAAGTGTTTAAATACACATTCCAGAAGAAACCGGAGGCCTTTCTCCTGGGCATGGTCAACCAAGAGGTACGCATGAAGGATAGGACATTCTTTA
>NW_028148458.1:0-1000 GCF_965153285.1 Podarcis tiliguerta
GGGGGTCTGTGGGCTGCAAAATTGCTGGGGATTGCTTCATTGACTTGTCTGGCTGGACCCCAGTGCCTCTTCCTCCAGCCAGACTCCGTCGTTTAACTGTTGCGGTGTTCTCTGTTGAGTTGCTTCTGTGACTGTTGCCGAGGCTGCAGTGTGCTTGTGGAGCCTCTGGGGACACTCTTTCGCCATGTGTTGAGCACTGTCGCAGATGTAGCACTTCCTGTTCCCTCTAGGAGGCTTCGTTTTGACTGCTCCCGGTGTTAGGGCTCTGGTAGCTGACTGAGCCCTGGCACCTCCGATCTCCATCGGTTCTTCTCCCCCTCCCTGCGAGGGTGTGGAGTGCGCACGCGCTGCTTCTTTGGGAGAGAAGGGAGGTGCTCTGGCTGGCGCCCTTCCCCAACGTCCTTCTTCTCTGTTCCAAGGACTTTCCTCCAAGCGCACTCCAACCTCTAGCGCCCTCTGGACCACCTGCTGAGTGCTCTGTGGTCTCTCCCCCCTTGCAATCTCAGGTTTTACTTCTGCATTCAGACCTTCCCAAAAGAGGTCTCTCACTGGAGCGGAATCCTTCTTCCATTCCAGTGCATGAACTAAGCCAAAAAAGCGTGCATGGTACTGCCTCACACTGGCTTTCCCTTGTTTAAGTCCGTGTATGTCTCTTCTGGCAATGTCGATGTCTATCTTTGATAAAAAACACGAATCCATTGCTTTAATGAAAGCCTTCGCATCTTCGAGCGCCGGATCATTATCTCTCCAAAATTTCTCAGCCACGTTTTGGCCTCCCCATGCAAATGGGACAAGATAAACCCCACTTTCTCTCTCTCATCTCTAAAGTCTTTTCCTAGCAGATCCAGCGCAAACAGCAGGTCGGCTCTGAAGTTGGGGTACTGCTGTAAACTCCCGTCGAAATGCGATACCAGACTGCCTCCCCTTCTCCCCAAGCCAATGCCCTCTGCTTTGGGTCCCGTTTGCCCCTGTTTAGAAAGCACGTCCAACCTGACTTGGA
>NW_028148457.1:0-1000 GCF_965153285.1 Podarcis tiliguerta
CCCTACGAGGCCTGTCCTTTGAGACCAAAAAGGCAGAAGGCAAATGTTTAAACCATACCATCAATCAAATAGTCCCAATTTTTAAGTGGACCAAGAAATGTAATTGTTTGACCACCTGGTTTTCATGCACCAGAGGTGGTGAACCTCAGGGCTGGGGGCCAAATGTGGCCCTCCTATCCTCTCTATCTGGCCCCTGAAACTCTCTGCCACACCCCTCACTGATCCCATTTCACACCACCTGAGTTTTTTTGCCTAGCTGGACTGGAATATGTGAGTGTGTGCAGAAACTAATCCACTGCACAAAGATAGAGTTTACATTTGTCACCCCCTTTGGCCCTGTCCTCCACTGGCATGTGGCCCTTGGAATGTTGCACAGAAGAAATGTGGCCCTCAGTTCCCCACTCTGCCACGCATAAATTCAAACCATTGTTTGCCAAATTGGCTTGAGAGAATCAGCTCTGTATCAGGTTGCAAGGGGTTTTTTTTGGAAGGGGGGGTCAACATTTGGTAGGTTGCCCCCTGTGGCTGCCCCTCCTCACCACTGTCACCATGGATACCTGGAAGGAAAGAGTGAGGTGATGGGAGGCTGCTGTGACTTTTTCACGCTCCTGTCCCTCCTTGTTTGCTCAGTCTTGGCAAGGAAACTGCTGGTGACAGCAACAAGGAGCAGGAAGGCCAGAGGGTTCTGCTGGTTGCCAATGGGCCCCTTCCTAGGATGCCCAATGATGATGACCCTTTATGCTATGACACCTGTTGTACACCACAATATGAAGTCCCCAAATGCACAAGTGCAAAAGTTTTCCTGATAGCCAAAGGGGATCCAGATTTCTGTGTTGCCCTTTTCTTCTCTGAAATGTCCAGGGTGGGTCTAACAAAGGGCAGAGTGTCATTCTACGGACAACTTAATCCAAACAGACAATATATTTATTGCCTTGACCTTTCATTCTTTAGCTTTCAATATTTACCTTCTTTAGAGATGCTAGGGAAGGTCTCCTGAGCC
>NW_028148456.1:0-1000 GCF_965153285.1 Podarcis tiliguerta
TGCAACTTAACCAGCGGAAAAAGATTTTTTGAAAAAATCGCTAAGCCCCGGGGTCACAATTTCAGCAAAATCTAACTTTTGGCAATACATTCAAAAATGGTGCCAATCACTTGCATATGGTCCCCTAAAAGGTTTGGCAGTTGAAAGAGAAGGCTTTTTATCACAGGACAAGAAATCAGCCCTCAACAACTTAAACCGGCGGAAAAAGATTTTTTGAAAAATCTGAATTTTGGCAATTCACTAAAAATGGTGCCAAACGCTTGCACATGCTACCCTGGGAGTTTTGGCAGTCGAAACAGAAGGCTTTTTATCACAGGACAAGAAATCAGCCCTCAACAACTTAACTGGCGAAAAAAGATTTTTTGAAAAAAATCCCTAAGCCCGGGGTCACAATTTCAGCAAAAATCTGACTTTTGGCAATTTACTCAAAATGGTGCCAACCGGTTGCAAATGCTTCCCTGAAAGCTTAGGCAGTCGAAACAGAAGGCTTTTATCACAGGACAAGAATCAGCCCTCAACAACTTGACCGGCCGAAAAAGATTTTTTGAAAAATCCCTAAGCCCCGGGGTCACAATTTCAGCAAAAGTCAGATTTTTGCTGAAATTGTGACCCCGGGGCTTAGGGATTTTTTCAAAAAATCTTTTTCGGCCGGTCAAGTTGTTGAGGGCTGATTTCTTGTCCTGTGATAAAAAGCCTTCTGTTTCGACTGCCTAAGCTTTCAGGGAAGCATTTGCAACCGGTGGCACCATTTTTGAGTAAATTGCCAAAAGTCAGATTTTTGCTGAAATTGTGACCCCGGGGCTTAGGGATTTTTTCAAAAAATCTTTTTCTGCCGTTTAAGTTGTTGAGGGCTGATTTCTTGTCCTGTGATAAAAAGCTTTCTGTTTGGACTGCCAAACTTTTCAGGGTAGCATTTGCAACCGGTTGGCACCATTTTTGAGTGAATTGCCAAAAGTCAGATTTTTGCTGAAAGCGTGACCCCGGGGCTTAGGGATTTTTT
>NW_028148693.1:0-17186 GCF_965153285.1 Podarcis tiliguerta
GTCATTGTAGCTTATTTTTAAAAGCACGGCACTGAAGATGCCGAGATGAGGAACAACAAAACCTCCACAGACAATAGCTTTGGTCCTGGGCTTACCGTTGTTTTTTATCAAGATTATACATGCAAGCCTCAACAATCCAGTGAAAATGCCCAAAACCCCTTAAAAGACAGAATGGAGCAGGCATCAGGCACTACTATTAAGCCCATAACGCCTAGCCACGCCACACCCCCACGGGCTCACCAGCAGTAATAAACATTGGGCCATAAGTGAAAACTTGACCCAACTATGATAAGTTAGGGCTGGTCAATTTCGTGCCAGCCACCGCGGTTATACGAAAGGCCCAAAATAACGACAAACCGGCGTAAAATGTGACTAGAGATTAATAATATTTTTAATATCAAAATTTATAGTCTAGTTGTAAAACACTTAGACAATGAAGAAAACCAACACAGATATTATTTATATTATATTCTTGACTACACGAAAGCTTAGAAACAAACTAGGATTAGATACCCTACTATGCTAAGCCCTGAACATTGATAGTTATTTATACAATACTTTCCGCCAGAGAACTACAAGTGAAAAACTTGAAACTCAAAGGACTTGACGGTGTCCCACATCGGCCTAGAGGAGCCTGTCCTATAATCGATACCCCCCGTTCCACCCAACCTCAACTAGCAAAATATCAGCCTATATACCGCCGTCGACAGTTTACCCTATGAAGGTCTAATAGTAGACACAATAGCCATAACGCTAATACGTCAGGTCAAGGTGTAGCAGATGTTGAGGCAGAGATTGGCTACATTTTTTAATATAAAAAATACGAATTGCACTATGAAATACTGCATGAAGGTGAATTTAGTAGTAAAACAGATAAGAGTGTCTGTTTTAACAACGCTCTGGGACGCGTACACACCGCCCGTCACCCTCCTCGACAAAACAAAATAACCTTTATAAACAAAACTACCTAAACTAGAGGAGGCAAGTCGTAACATGGTAAGCGTACCGGAAGGTGTGCTTGGACTAACAAAGAGTAGCTTATGTAAAGCACCCAGCTTACAACTGGGAGACGTCACACTCAAACCACGGCCTTTTTGAGCCCCCAACCTCAGCCAAACAAACCCACAAAACCCCAAACCCCTAATTAAACCAAAACATTTTTTCCGGCTAGTAGATGAGATTAAACCCCACCATTTGACCTTACAAGTACCGCAAGGGAACAATGAAAGAATAATGAAAAACTCAAAGCATAAAACAGCAAAGACTAACCCCTGTACCTCCTGCATCATGGTTTAGCAAAACCCCTTCAGACAAAGCGAACCTTTAGCCTGCCCCCCCGAAACCAAACGAGCTATTTTTGGGCAGCTATTAAATTAGAGCACACCCGTCCCTGTAGCAAAAGGGTGGGAAGACCTAAAAATAGAGGCAAAAAGCCTACCGAGCTTGGTGATAGCTGGCTGCTCAATAATAGAACTTAAGTTCAACTTTAGAAATACACGAACCCCACCTCAAAATTTACTATTTATTTCTAAAGAAAATCAATGGGGGTACAGCCCCATTGAACCGGAATACAGCCCGAACTGAGAGAAATTTAACCCCTTTAATATTTAGTAGGCTTCAAAGCAGCCATCATATAATCGCGTTATAGCATATAACCAAAATAATTCCAAAAACCCAAATTGTCTCCTGAAATACTCCGAGCTATTCTATATTATTATAGAAACACCAATGCTAAAATTAGTAATAAGAAACATTAATTTCTCTTTGCATTTCCTTAAATCAGAATAGAAAAACTACTGATAATTAACAACATATGACCTCGCACTTTTCCTAGAAACAAACACCCAAAATCTGTTAACCCAACACAGGCATGCATAAAAGAAAGGTAAAAACCCGTGAAAGGAACTCGGCAACAACTTGTCCCAACTGTTTACCAAAAACATAGCCTTTAGCTTTACAAGTATTAAAGGTCCCGCCTGCCCAGTGACTCTTTTAAACGGCCGCGGTATCCTAACCGTGCAAAGGTAGCATAATCACTTGTCCCCTAAATAGGGACTGGAATGAATGGCTAAATGAGGACAAAACTGTCTCTCGCGGATTAACCAATGAAATTGATTTTCCAGTACAAAAGCTGGAATGAACACATAAGACGAGAAGACCCTGTGGAGCTTCAAAACCAAAATCACTAAACATGCTTCTTGGATTTTTAGTTGGGGCGACTTTGGAGCAAAAAAAACCCTCCAAAACACTAAAACTTTATTAAGACTAACACATCAAAAATAACTTTATAGACCCAGCAGTACCCCGTACTATCTGATTAATGAACCAAGTTACCCCAGGGATAACAGCGCCATCCTCTTCTAGAGTCCTTATCGACAAGAGGGTTTACGACCTCGATGTTGGATCAGGACACCCCTATAGTGCAGTCGCTATAAAAGGTTCGTTTGTTCAACGATTAAAGTCCTACGTGATCTGAGTTCAGACCGGAGAAATCCAGGTCGGTTTCTATCTATGAAGCACTGTTTTTAGTACGAAAGGACCAAAATAGTGGGACCCCTGCTAAATAAATGTCCCAATAAAAACTACTGATTATTGCTAAAGTAGCTAAAATGCCCACCATGTTTTATCAAAATAAGATTTATTAAGGTGGCAGAGTCAAGCAATGCAAAAGACCTAAAATCTTTCTACAGGGAAGCAAATTCCCTTCTTAATAATGCAGAAACTTATAACATATATTATTAGTCCAATTTCATATATTATTCCTATTCTTATCGCTGTAGCATTCTTAACACTACTCGAACGAAAAATTCTAGGCTATATACAACTACGAAAAGGCCCAAACATAGTTGGACCATTCGGAATTCTACAACCCGTTGCTGACGGGATTAAACTATTTATTAAAGAACCTATTCGTCCAACACACGCATCCCCAATACTTTTTATTTTAGCCCCAACATTAGCTCTCTTACTAGCCCTTATAATATGAACCCCAATACCCATACCCCACCCTTTAGCAGACATAAACTTAGGCCTCCTATTCCTCCTTGCCCTCTCAAGTATAATAGTTTATACAATCTTATGATCCGGATGAGCATCCAACTCAAAATACGCCTTAATAGGAGCTCTTCGAGCTATTGCACAAACAATCTCCTACGAAGTTACCCTAGGTATTATTTTACTTTCTATCATTATATTAACCGGTGCCTTTACAATAACCACTCTTATTATTACACAAGAACATATATGACTAATCCTGCCTACATGACCTCTAGCCATAATATGATATGTCTCAACCTTAGCAGAAACAAACCGAGCACCATTCGACTTAACAGAGGGAGAATCCGAACTTGTTTCAGGCTTTAATGTAGAGTATGCAGCAGGGCCCTTCGCACTTTTTTTCCTAGCTGAATACATAAATATTTTAATGATAAATACACTATCATGCATTTTATTTTTTAGCCCAACCATCACTTTACAAACAGAACTTTTTACAATCAATTTAATAACAAAAACCGTCCTGCTAACTATTGGATTTCTATGAACCCGAGCCTCTTATCCACGATTCCGCTATGACCAACTAATACACCTCCTATGAAAACAATTTCTCCCAGCTACTCTAGCACTCTATTTATGGTATATTTCCCTCCCAATTTCACTAGCCGGCCTCCCACCATTAATCTAAACCCCACTAGGATGTGTGCCCGAGACTTAGGGGTTACTTTGATAGAGTAAACCACAGGGACTTATATACCCCTCACCTCCTCTAGAAGAATGGGATTTGAACCCACACCTAAGAATCCAAAATTCTTCGTACTACCACTATACTACCCCCTAGTAAAGTCAGCTAATAAAGCTCTTGGGCCCATACCCCAAAAATGTTGGTCAAACCCCTCCTTTACTAATGAACCCCTATATTATATCCATCTTAATCTCTAACCTAGCCCTTGGAGCAATCATCACAGCCGCCAGTTATCATTGATTCTTAGCATGGGTTGGTTTAGAACTAAACACCCTTGCCATTATCCCAGTCCTAGCTAAACACCACCACCCACGAGCTACTGAAGCCGCAACAAAATACTTTATTATTCAAGCAACTGCTTCATCCATTATTTTACTCTCAAGCACTATTAATGCATGATACACCGGAACCTGAGATATTACTCAACTCACAACACAACCAACTCCTACCATACTTTTAATTGCCTTAGCCATAAAACTAGGCCTGGCCCCCATACACTTTTGACTACCAGAAGTTATACAGGGCACCGACACAATAACAGCCCTAATTATTGCAACATGACAAAAATTACCACCAATCTCACTACTTTATCTTACCTCCAACCAGTTTCCAATAATACTTCTATCATTACTAGCCATTTCTTCTACCCTAATCGGGGGCTGATCTGGACTTAATCAAACCCAACTACGAAAAATTATAGCATTTTCATCAATTGGCCACCTAGGATGAATAATCTCCATCTCCCTTATTTCCCAAAAACTTCTCCTTTTAACCCTAACAATTTATTTATTAATAACAACCTCCATTTTTATTATTCTTATTTTCTCTACAGCCAAAACTACAAAAGACCTGGGAACAATATGAACAATTTCCCCAATACTTTCCACAATTATAATAATTTCTCTTATAGCACTAGGAGGACTACCACCACTAACCGGCTTTATCCCAAAATGACTAATTTTAAAAGAATTAACTACCAACCTCCTTCTACCACTAGCAATCACCCTCGCCCTATCCTCCTTACTAAGCCTAATGTTTTATATGCGCCTAACTTATGTTTCAGCTCTTACTATTTCCCCAAATACATCTAACAGCTCGATAAAATGACGATTCAAGCCCTCTAAGCCAATTAACCCAACCCCTATAATTATTAGCACACTTCTACTAATTCCTATTACACCACTAATTTATACTTAGAAGCTTAGGTTAAATCCAAAACCATAGACCTTCAAAGCCTATAATAGGGTCTAAATATCCCTAGCTTCTGATTAAGACCTGTATAATTCTAATATACATCTTCTGAATGCAACCCAAACACTTTAATTAAGCTAAGGCCTAAACTAGATGGACAGGCCTCGATCCTGCAAAATTTTAGTTAACAGCTAAAAACCCTACCCAGCGGGCTTCCATCCTTCACTTCTTACCTATTTTTCTTCCCCCGTTTGGAGAAAAAACGGGGGAAGCCCCGGCACTTATAGGGTACCTCTCCAAATTTGCATTTTGGCGTGTAAACAACACCTCGGGGCTGCTGGTAAAAAGAGGACTTAAACCTCCATAAGGGGGTTTACAGCCCCCCACCTTATTGTTCGGCCACTCTACCTGTGTCATTAATTCGTTGATTATTTTCAACCAACCATAAAGATATCGGCACCTTGTATCTACTGTTTGGTGCTTGGGCTGGTATAGTCGGCACAGCCCTCAGCCTTCTAATTCGAACAGAATTAAGCCAACCTGGAACCCTTCTTGGTGACGATCAGGTCTATAATGTCATTGTTACAGCACATGCTTTTGTTATAATCTTCTTCTTGGTTATGCCTGTAATAATTGGAGGCTTCGGAAACTGATTAATTCCACTAATAATTGGTGCCCCAGATATAGCATTCCCACGAATAAATAATATAAGCTTTTGATTGTTACCCCCATCTCTGCTCTTACTTCTTTCATCTTCGGGCATCGAAGCCGGTGCCGGTACTGGCTGAACTGTCTACCCACCACTAGCTGGAAACATAGCTCACGCAGGGGCCTCTGTAGATTTAACTATTTTTTCACTTCATTTAGCCGGAGTTTCCTCTATTTTAGGTGCTATTAATTTTATTACTACCTGCATTAATATAAAACCCCCTAATATAACACAATATCAAACCCCTTTGTTTGTGTGGTCTGTTCTAATTACAGCAGTACTCCTTCTTCTTTCCCTTCCTGTTTTAGCTGCTGGCATCACCATGCTTTTAACAGATCGAAACTTAAACACATCCTTTTTTGATCCTGCTGGCGGAGGAGACCCCATTCTGTACCAACACCTATTCTGATTCTTTGGTCACCCAGAAGTATATATCCTTATTCTTCCAGGTTTTGGTATAATTTCCCATATTGTTACATATTATGCAGGTAAAAAAGAGCCATTTGGCTATATAGGAATGGTATGAGCTATAATATCAATTGGCTTCTTGGGCTTTATTGTATGAGCCCACCACATATTTACAGTCGGGATAGATGTTGACACCCGAGCCTACTTCACCTCAGCTACAATAATTATCGCCATTCCTACCGGAGTAAAAGTTTTTAGCTGACTTGCAACCCTTCATGGTGGAACAATTAAATGAGACGCCGCTATATTATGAGCCCTAGGCTTTATCTTTCTATTTACAGTAGGGGGTCTTACAGGCATTATTTTAGCTAACTCCTCATTAGACATCGTCCTTCATGACACTTACTACGTTGTTGCTCATTTCCACTACGTTTTATCAATAGGCGCTGTATTTGCAATTATAGGCGGATTCGTCCACTGATTTCCACTCTTTACGGGTTATACCCTGCACTCTTCATGAACAAAAATTCAATTTGGGGTAATATTTACTGGAGTTAACATAACATTTTTTCCACAACACTTCCTTGGACTAGCGGGTATGCCCCGACGTTACTCCGACTACCCAGACGCATATACCCTATGAAATACCATCTCATCAATTGGCTCTTTAATTTCCCTTACAGCCGTAATTATAATAATATTTATTATTTGAGAAGCTCTAGCAGCCAAACGTGAAGTCCTCACCCTTGAATTAACAAGCACAAACCTAGAGTGACTACACGGCTGCCCTCCACCATACCACACATATGAAGAATCAACTTGTGTACAAACCTCAAGGGAGGGGGGACTTGAACCACCTCTAACCAGTTTCAAGCCAGTCACACAACCACTTATGTTTCTCCCCTTATAAGGTTCTAGTAAAATAATTACATAGCTCTGTCAGTGCTAAATTACAGACCACAAGACCTGTGAACCTTAGTGGCACACCCAGCACAGCTAGGCTTTCAAAATGCAGCCTCCCCCATTATAGAAGAACTCCTCCACTTTCATGATCACGCATTAATAATTGTCTTTTTAATTAGTGCCCTAGTACTATACATTATTAGCTTAATATTATCAACAAAACTTACACATACAAATACAATAGATGCCCAAGAAGTTGAAATAATTTGAACAATCCTCCCTGCAATTATTCTTATTTTAATTGCACTTCCATCCCTACAAATTCTCTACCTA
Organism: Podarcis tiliguerta; assembly: GCF_965153285.1. Taxonomy (NCBI): domain Eukaryota; kingdom Metazoa; phylum Chordata; class Lepidosauria; order Squamata; family Lacertidae; genus Podarcis; species Podarcis tiliguerta. Next base: position 7,284 of record NW_028148693.1, read on the forward strand.
ATAGACGAAATCAACAACCCCCACCTAACTATTAAAGCAATTGGTCACCAATGATACTGAAGCTACGAATATACCGACTACGAAAATCTACTATTTGACTCCTATATGGTCCCAACAAATGATTTAAACCCAGGAAATTTTCGCCTATTAGAAGTAGACCATCGGGTTGTAATCCCAATGGAATCCCCAATTCGAATCTTAATTTCAGCAGAAGATGTTCTACACTCATGAGCCGTCCCAGCACTTGGCATTAAAACAGACGCAGTCCCAGGTCGATTAAATCAAACTACCCTAATTACATCCCACCCTGGGCTATTTTATGGTCAATGCTCAGAGATTTGTGGGTCCAATCATAGCTTCATGCCCATTGTTGTAGAATCAACACCCCTAAAACACTTTGAAGCATGATCTAAAATAATAATCTCTTCATCACTAAGAAGCTAACGTACAGCACTAGCCTTTTAAGCTAGAGAGGGAAGTAGCTTCCCTTAGTGACATGCCTCAACTTAATCCTGCCCCTTGATTTATAATACTTGTACTAGTATGAATTACCCTTATTATATTTTTTACAAAAATTATTAAGACTAAACCCCCTCTATTAGCCCCGCAGTATAAAAAACAACCTAACAACTATTACTGAACCTGACCATGGCCCTAAATTTTTTTGATCAGTTTGCCATTCCCAATATATTAGGAATTCCACTAATTATTCCAGCTTTGTTCTTTCCACTAACCATTTGATTTTCAACCAACCGCCTCATCCAAAATCGCTATTCAATCATTCAATCCTCACTAATTGTTTATGTTACAAAACAAATAATATTACCCATTAATATTGCAGGCCACAAATGAGCAAGTATTTTTATAACACTCTTACTGATACTTACACTATTTAATACCCTAGGACTATTGCCCTATACTTTTACTCCTACCACACAACTTTCAATAAATATGGCTCTTGCCATTCCAACCTGATTAATAACAGTCTTAATTGGTTTACGAAACCAACCAACTGCTTCACTAGGACACCTTCTCCCAGAAGGTACACCAGCATTATTAATTCCTATGCTAGTGTTAATCGAAACAGCAAGCCTATTTATTCGCCCAATTGCACTAGGCGTACGCCTAACAGCCAACCTAACAGCCGGACACTTATTGATTCAACTTACTTCAACAGCAGTGTTAGCCCTCATAAATACCATAACCCTAACAGCATCAATAACTCTTGTTACGTTAATTTTATTAACTTGCTTAGAAATGGCTGTTGCCTTAATTCAAGCATACGTCTTCGTATTACTTCTGACCCTTTATTTACAAGAAAATATTTAATGACCCATCAAGCACACCCCTTTCATATAGTTGATCCAAGTCCATGACCCTTAACAGGAGCTATCGCAGCCCTTTTACTAACATCAGGCCTTGCAGCATGGTTTCATTTTAATAATGCAAACTTAATATACCTTGGCTTCATTATTTTACTTTTAACAATACATCAATGATGACGAGATATTGTCCGCGAAGGTACTTACCAAGGACACCATACAATACCAGTACAAAAAGGCCTACGATATGGCATAATTTTATTTATTACTTCAGAAGTACTATTCTTTGCCGGATTTTTCTGAGCCTTCTACCACTCAAGCTTGGCCCCTACCCCTGAACTTGGCGGTCAATGACCACCAACAGGAATTCACCCTTTAAACGCCTTTGAAGTTCCACTATTAAATACAGCTGTCTTATTAGCCTCCGGAGTAACAGTAACATGAGCCCACCACGCCCTTATGGAGGGAAAACGAACTGATGCTATTCAAGCACTATTACTAACAATCCTATTAGGTTTGTACTTTACAATTTTACAAGCCAGCGAATATCATGAAACATCCTTTACTATTTCAGATAGTGTTTATGGTGCAACCTTCTTTGTAGCCACCGGCTTTCACGGCCTCCATGTAATTATTGGAACTACATTTCTTATTATTTGCCTCATTCGACAATCTTTATTCCACTTTACAACAGGCCACCACTTCGGATTTGAAGCAGCCGCATGATATTGACATTTTGTAGATGTTGTATGACTATTTTTATATGTATCAATCTACTGATGAGGCTCTTACTTTTTTAATATAATTAATATAGATGACTTCCAATCATCCAATCCCAGTTTACCCCGGGAAAAAGTAATGAACCTTATTTTAATACTAACTATTACCACATTAATCTCCCTCATCTTAATACTAGTGAGCTTTTGATTACCACAAATAACACCAGATATGGAAAAACTTTCCCCCTATGAATGTGGATTTGACCCACTAGGTTCAGCACGACTCCCCTTCTCCATCCGTTTTTTTTTAGTAGCTATTTTATTCCTCCTCTTTGACCTAGAAATTGCTCTTCTACTTCCAACCCCATGAGCAATTAACCTCTCACAACCTACAACAACCATAATATGAACTTCTACAATTATTACACTTCTAACTGCTGGCTTGGTCTACGAATGAGCTCAAGGCGGCCTAGATTGAGCCGAATATAGGGGTTAGTTTAACTAAAACAATTAATTTCGACTTAATAAATTCTAATAATATTAGAACCCCCAACATGTCAATAATTATCTTTCTATTAAACACCATATTTTTACTTTGTCTCCTAGGCTTATCTCTTCACCGAACCCACTTTATATCTATCTTAATTTGTCTTGAAGGAATAATACTTATTCTCTTTCTAATAATAGCTACATTCACAACTACTACAAATACCCCAACCACTGCCATATTGCCCATCTTACTCTTAGCACTATCCGCCTGTGAAGCCAGCACTGGCCTTGCCCTCCTAGTTGCTACTTCTCGAACCCATGGAACCGATCACATAAAAACCCTAAATTTACTAAAATGTTAAAAATCATTATTCCAACTGCCTTTTTGATTCCCTCAGCCTTTCTTCTCAACCCAAATATTATTTTCCCAGCTATAACTACTTATTCTATATTACTAGCACTACTAAGTCTTTTATTATTTAATCACCCAATACTCCTAAAAACCTCTAATACAACTACACATTTTAATATTGATCCCACCTCTGCCCCCTTAATTATTCTCTCTTGCTGACTATTACCACTTATAATTTTAGCCAGCCAAAATCATTTAAAAACCGAACCCTTAAACCGAAAGCGAACCTTCTTAATAATTTTAACAACACTACAAACAACATTAATCATAACCTTCGCTGCCTCAGAATTTATTTTATTCTACATCTTATTTGAAACAACCCTAATCCCCACCCTGATTATCATTACACGCTGAGGAAATCAAGCTGAACGCTTAAATGCTGGACTTTACTTTTTATTCTATACTTTAGCAAGCTCCCTACCACTCTTAATTACACTCTTATACTTTTATAGCAACTATTTTCATACCTCAATAGAACTATTCTTTATAACTCAACCAGACTTATCTCCAACAGACTCTAGCCCCATGCTTTGACTTGCCTGCCTTTTAGCCTTCCTAGTTAAACTACCCCTCTATGGCCTACACCTATGACTCCCAAAAGCACATGTAGAGGCCCCAATCGCTGGTTCAATAGTCCTGGCCGCTATCTTATTAAAACTAGGAGGCTACGGCTTAATCCGCATCTCACCTCTACTAAACCCACACCCATCTAACCTAATATTTCCAATTATTATCCTCGCCCTCTGAGGCATTTTAATAACCAGCTCCATCTGCCTACGACAAACAGACCTAAAAGCCCTTATCGCTTACTCATCCGTAAGTCATATAGGCCTTGTAACCGCCGCCATTCTTGTTCAAACACCATGAGGTTTAACTGGAGCTATAACCTTAATAATTGCACACGGCCTGACATCATCAGCTCTTTTTGCACTAGCAAATACCAATTATGAACGAACACACACCCGGACCCTTCTCCTTGTTCGAGGCCTACAATTAGCCTTCCCCTTAATATCAACCTGATGACTTCTCACCAATTTAACTAACATAGCTATACCACCAACAATTAATTTACTTGGCGAATTATTCATTATTTCAACCCTATTTAACTGATCCCCACCAACAATTATTATCACCGGAATCGGAACTCTCATTACTGCCACTTACTCCCTCTATATATTCCTAATAACTCAACGAGGAAGCATCTCAACACAATTTCGACTTCTTCCCCCCACCCACACACGAGAACATCTTACCACAGCCCTGCACCTACTACCTCTAGGACTTCTAATTATAAAACCCGCCCTTATCTCAGGCCTATTTACCTGTAAATATAGTTTACCCAAAACACTAGACTGTGACTCTAGAAACAGAAGCCCCATCTTCTTATTTACCAAGAGGTGTATTAACAATTAGAGCTGCTAACTCAGATAGCTAAGAATAAAATTCTTAGACCTCTTATTTCTATAGGAAAGTAGCAATCCATTGGTTTTAGGCACCAAAAATCTTGGTGCAACTCCAAGTAGAAATAAAAATGCACGATCTTCTCCTACATTCCACCCTGCTCACAGTCTTATTCATTTTAACACACCCCATTCTCACAACCATAAACCCAATCCCCTTAATAATAGGATGGGGCATACTTTACGCAAAAACTGCCGTACAACTAGCATTTAAAGTTAGCCTTATCCCCCTAATTATCTTTATAAACTATGGTATAGAGGCCTCCACAACAAACTTTACATGAACCAACATTGCTAACATTGATATTAATATTAGTCTTGTCTTAGATATATATTCCCTTACATTTATTCCAATTAGCCTCTTCGTCACATGATCTATCCTTGAATTTGCCAACTGATACATATCACAAGACCCTCACATATCCCGATTCTTCAAGTATCTTTTAGTATTCCTACTAGCCATGCTAACACTCGTTACAGCCAATAACATATTTCAATTGTTTGTTGGATGAGAGAGCGTAGGAATCATATCCTTCATGCTAATTGGCTGATGGTTTGCCCGCCCAGACGCTAATACCGCAGCCCTACAAGCCATTATTTTTAACCGCGTAGGAGACATTGGACTAATACTAGCCCTCGCCTGACTCGCAATACACTTAGCAACATGAAACATTCAAGAAATAACAATTGAAACTAAAAACCCACCACTTTTGCCTTTATTAGGCCTAATTCTTGCCTCCGCAGGTAAATCCGCACAATTCGGACTTCACCCCTGACTTCCAGCCGCCATAGAAGGCCCAACACCAGTTTCAGCCCTACTGCACTCTAGCACAATAGTTGTAGCTGGCATTTTCCTCCTTATCCGACTGCACCCAATTCTACAAAACAATAAAACAGCCCTAACTATCTGCCTTTGCCTGGGGGCACTTACCACATTATTCACAGCTATTTGTGCCTTAACACAAAATGATATTAAAAAAATTATCGCCTTCTCAACCTCCAGCCAATTAGGACTTATAATAGTAACTATTGGTCTAAATCAACCACAACTTGCCTTCCTTCACATCTCAACGCACGCTTTTTTCAAGGCAATACTATTCCTATGCTCTGGTGCAATTATTCACAACCTTAATAATGAACAAGATATCCGAAAAATAGGAGGCATACAAAAAATATTACCTACTACAGCTACTTGTTTAACAATTGGAAATCTTGCTTTAACAGGAACCCCTTTCTTATCGGGCTTTTATTCAAAAGATTCAATCATTGAAACTATAAATAACTCACATCTAAACGCCTGAGCCCTCATACTTACCCTATTTGCAACCATACTAACCGCCACTTACTCCATACGAATAACCTTCTATGTTCAAATAAATTTACCACGAACAACAACATCAACTATAAATGATACACCACCAACCCTTTCCAACCCCCTCATTCGCCTTGCCATTGGAAGTCTTGTAGCAGGCCTGATTCTTATAGCAACCCTTCTCCCAACAAAACCAACTCCAACTACAATACCAACCTCTATTAAATTAACCGCTATCATCGTCGCTACCCTTGGAGCTCTCTTCGCCCTCCAAATTGCAAAAAAAACAACCTGACTTACATCTACAAAACGAACTAAATACCATGAATTTTCAAACCAATTAGGATTCTTTAACCCAACACTTCATCGAATCGTCCCAACAACCTCATTATTTATAGGACAAAATATAGCCCTTCACATCAACGATCTCCTCTGACTAGAAAAAACAGGGCCTAAAGGATTAGTTTCTTTAAACCTTCCTAACATCAAAGCTAATACACTAGCACAAAAAGGCCTAATAAAATTCTATCTTTCCATTTTTATAATTACCTCAGCATGCTTCATTACAATTATATGAACCTAACTGCACGAAGACCCCCACGCACTAGCCCACGAGTTAGCTCTAATACAACAAACAACGCTAACAATAATGCTCATCCACAAATTAATAAACCCCACCCCCCCAAACAATATAATAATGACACACCACTTAAATCCACACGAACAACGGATAAACCTTGCGAATCTGCCCCACTTACTCCATAACTAACAAAACCTTCTTCACCAAACACTATCATTAAAAATACTACTAGCACAACATATCCACCAAAATACCCCCCAACCTTTCCTCATGCTTCCGGGAATGGATCTGACGCTAAAGCAACAGAATAGGCAAAAACAACCAACATCCCGCCTAAATAAATTAATAGTAACACAAGAGATACAAAAGAGCTTCCTAATAAAATTAAAACCCCACAACCTATACTAGCACCCACCACCAAATTTCCTGCCCCAAAATAAGGAGATGGATTAGATGCAACCCCAACTAAACTAATTAGTAAACAAACCATAAAAAACTCAATTAAATATATCATTATTTTAATTTGGCCTCTCTACCAAAACCTGCAACCTGAAAAACTGCCGTTGTATTCAACTATTAAAACCACTAATGACACTCAACACACGAAAACACCACCCCATCATCAAAATTATCAACTCCTCATTCATTGATCTTCCAACCCCATCAAACATCTCTGCTTGATGAAACTTTGGATCACTACTAGGCCTCTGCTTAATTATCCAAACTATTACGGGCCTTTTCCTAGCTATACACTACACCCCAGACATCTCTTCCGCATTTTCATCAGTTGCTCATATCCATCGAGACGTCCAATACGGATGACTTATCCGCAACCTTCATGCCAACGGCGCTTCTATGTTTTTTGTCTGTATTTATCTTCACATCGGACGAGGCTTATACTATGGCTCTTACATATACATTGAAACCTGAAATATTGGAGTTCTCCTTCTACTTCTAGTAATAGCCACTGCCTTTTTAGGTTACGTACTACCCTGAGGTCAAATATCATTCTGAGGTGCCACCGTCATCACCAACCTCCTCTCTGCAATTCCCTATGTTGGTACCTCCCTCGTTGAATGAATCTGAGGCGGGTTTGCAGTAGACAATGCAACCCTGACTCGATTTTTTACCTTTCACTTCTTACTTCCCTTTCTTATCATAGGCACCTCCATAGTTCATCTACTCTTTTTACACGAAACAGGATCAAACAACCCAACAGGCCTAAACTCCAACACAGACAAAATCCCATTTCATCCATACTACTCCTATAAAGACCTTCTAGGTGTGATACTAATTATTACCCTCCTTCTATTTCTAGCCCTCTTTATACCAAACCTCCTAGGCGACCCAGAAAACTTCACCCCAGCAAACCCTCTAGTTACCCCACCACACATCAAACCAGAATGGTATTTCCTCTTTGCCTACGCAATTCTCCGTTCAATCCCAAACAAATTAGGCGGTGTTTTAGCTCTACTCTTCTCAATCCTTATTCTTCTTATCGTACCTTTAATTCACCTTTCAAAACAACGCACTCTAGCATACCGCCCATTATCCCAACTACTATTCTGACTCTTAGTCGCCGATATTATTATTTTAACATGAATTGGAGGCCAACCAGTAGAACACCCCTTCATCATTATTGGTCAACTAGCCTCTATTCTATATTTCACTATTTTTCTTATCTTAATACCAACCCTGGCCCTAGTAGAAAACAAACTCCTTAAATGATAAACTTGTCCTAGTAGCTTAAAAATAAAGCACTGGTCTTGTAAGCCAGAAATGAGACTTCGCCCTCCTAGGTCATCAAAAGAGAAGGTACAACCCCCCATCGCCAGTCCCCAAAACTAGCATTTTTATTAAACTATCTTCTGTACTAAGCCGCCCCCAGGGCGGCTTTTTTGCCTCTACTTCAGCCGCCCCCAGGGCGGCTTTTTTGCCTCTACTTCAGCCGCCCCCAGGGCGGCTTTTTTGCCTCTACTTCAGCCGCCCCCAGGGCGGCTTTTTTGCCTCTACTTCAGCCGCCCCCAGGGCGGCTTTTTTGCCTCTACTTCAGCCGCCCCCAGGGCGGCTTTTTTGCCTCTACTTCAGCCGCCCCCAGGGCGGCTTTTTTGCCTCTACCCCACAGCACCACCCAAACAGGCAGCTTTCTCCCTCCACCCTTCAACCGCCCAATATAATATGTCCGATGCTCTATTTACTATAATGTATATAGTGCATTAACTTATTTTCCCCATGAGAAAATTACATATACATTATCCTTATAATAAGACATTATACGTATATGTATAATTATGCATTAATATATTTACCCCATGAATATCCTATATATACTAGCTTCTATAAATTTTACATAATACATACTATCTATTCGTGCATATATATATTTACAGTACGAGTATTATTTAGGTATTATCAACCTATATACCTGACTTAAGAATATTTATGTATATCGTGCATTACTGTACATCCTCATGGATATCCATCAATCACTACCCTCCATAATCTTACATTCAGACATCACCTGCAATCATTCTCTTCAACACGGAAGTGTATTTTATACATGGTTATCTCTTAATCTAGCTTCTCACGTGAGAATCATCAACCCCTGCACATAAGGCACCCCTCCCTAGTCTCGTGGTCCATAACATGAGGTTGCACCACTTTCTCACCTTTTCCAAGGCCTCTGGTTGTTAGGTCAGGACCATTCTACTCTCCATCACCACTTTCTCACCTTTTCCAAGGCCTCTGGTTAATGGGTTAGTTACCCTCGTACCCTTGCTCATAGCATAACTGGTTTTCCTGGCGGCTGGTATTTTTTATTTCTCTTTCCCTTCAGACCTCATCTCAAGTGCTCCTACCAATCCGGTTTTAACCTGAACTAACAGTGCAATGGACTTCGCGCAAGCTCTCTATATGGTATTATTTCCTTAATGCTTGGTAGACATATTTTTTTACACCACGAACGCAACACTAAAATTTCCCATACATTTTTCGCTAAATTTTAACAAAATTTTAATCAAATTATCAAAAAAACCTCTAATACAAATTTTTGAACAAAATACTCCGCGTCCGTGCTCATCACACGAAACTAAAAAAATTATTAATATTTTTTCTACAACAACTAAATTAATTATAATACTAAATTTAACCATATAAATTAAAATTTAACTAAAAAAAAATACATTTTTTTTATGGCAAACCCCCCTACCCCCCTACCAATAATTTTTCATGTTTAATCAAATTTTTTTCTCGCCAAACCCCTAAAACGAGATTCAACTAAACTGATTAATTATCGGTTAATTACAGTCAACACTACACAATTTAAAATGTATAATGCAAATGTAATTTTTTAAAAACCCTTGTTAAAATTTAATTTGTTTGCTAAATTTTTGTCCTAAAAACTTCTAACATATCTTAAAATTTAATAAGATACTTTATAAAATATGTTAGCTTTGTTAGGATTGAACAACAAAGCCTTTTTTAATAATTTGTTATGTTTGTCTGGACCAAACTACATTTTTTTAAAAAATTTTTTGATTCATATATATATATAAAAAAAATTTTTTACACTATATATTTCATTTGTCATTTATCCCCGGACAAAATCAT